>NC_135879.1:51788331-52027397 GCF_964194155.1 Cetorhinus maximus | reverse complement strand
GAGGAATAAAGCGGAGTAGGGGAGGGGGAAGAAAGGGCGAAGGGGAGAGGGAAGAAAGAAGGGTAGGGGAGGGGGATAAAACGGGGAAGGGGATGGGGGAAAAGGGGGGAAGGGGAGGGGGAAGAAAGGGGGAAGGGGAAGAAATGGGGGTAGGGGAAGTGGGGGGAAGGGGAGGGTGGAGGGGGAGGTGGGGGAGGGGTGAGGGGGCAGGGAGGGGGGAGGTGGGAGGGGCAAGGGGGAAGTGGGGGAGGGGGAAGGGGAGGGGGAAGTGGGATGGGGAGGGGAGATGGAAGGGGGAAGGGGGAGAGAGTGGGAAAGGGGGAAGAGAGGGGGGAAGAGAGAGGGCGAGGTATGGGAGGGGGAGGAGTAAGGGAGAGGGAACGGAGGGGTAAGGGAGAAGGAGGAGGGAGGGGGGAAGGGAGAGGGAAGGGGGGAAGGGAGAGCGGGGGAGAAGGGAGAGGGAGGGTAAGGGAGGGGGAGGGGTAAGGGAGAGGAATGGGGGGGTAAGGGAGAGCGAGGGGGAGGGTTAAGGGAGAGGGAGGGAGAGGGGTAAGGGAGAGGGAGGGAGAGGGAGACATAAGGGAGAGAGACCGAGAGGGAGGGTAAGGGAGAGGGAGGGGGAGGGATAAGGGAGAGGGAGAAGGATGGACAAGCGAGGGAAGGGAGTGGGAATGGGGGAACGGAGAAGGAGGAGGAGTGGGGAAGGGAGAAGGAGGGGGAGTGGGAGAGGGAAGGGGGTGATGAAGGTGGAGAGCGAGGGGAGAGGGGAGAGGGGGAGAGGGGAGAGCAGGGGCAGGGGAGAGAGAAGAGATGAGAGGGGGAGGGGGGAGAGGGGTAGGGGAAGAGGAGGGGGAAGTTCGAAGAAGGAGGGATGGGGAAGGGGGAGGGAGGGGAGAGAGGGAGGTGGATGGAGGGAAGGGAGGAGGAAGGGGGAGGGGAATGGACGAGGAAGGTGGGGGTAGGGGGATGGAGGGGGAAGGGGGAAGAGAGGGGTGGGGGATGTGGGGGGAAGAAGGTGGAGAATGGGGAAGGAAGAAAGGGGGAAGGGGAGGGGGAAGAAAGGGGGAGGTGAGGGGGAAGAAAGGGGGAAAGGAGGGGGAAGAAATAGGGAGGGGAGGGGTGGGGGAAGAAAGGGGGAGGGGAGGGGGAAGAAAGGGGGAGGGAGGGGGAAGAAAGGGGGGAGGGGAGGGGGAAGAAAGGGGGAGGGGAGGGGGAAGAAAGGGGGGAGGGTAGGGGGAAGAAAGGGGGGAGGGGAGGGAGAAGAAAGGGCGAAAGGAGGGGGAAGAAATGGGGAGAGGGGGGGGAAGAATGGGGGGAGAAGAAAGGGGGAGGGGGAGGGAGGAAAAATGGGGGGAAGGGGTAAGAAAGGGTGGAAGGGGAGGGGGAAGAAAGGGGGGAGGGGTTGGGGGAAGAAAGGGGGGAGGGGAGGGGGAAGAAAGGGGGAGGGGAGGGGGAAGAAAGGTGGGAGGGGAGGGGTAAGAAAGGGTGGAAGGGGAGGGGGAAGAAAGGGGGGAGGGGAGGGGGAAGAAAGGGGGAGGGGAGGGGGAAGAAAGGGGGGAGGGGAGGGGGAAGAAAGGGGGAGGGGAGGGGGAAGAAAGGTGGGAGGGGAGAGGGATGAAAGGGTGGAGGGGAGGTGGAAGAAAGGGGGAGGGGGGGAAGATATGGGGATGGGAGGGGGAAGAAAGAGGAGGGGGAAGAAAGGGGGAGAAGAAAGGGGGAGGGGAGGGGGAACAAAGGGGGACGGGAGGGGTAAGAAATGGGGGAGGGGAAGAAAGAGGGCAGGAGATGGGGCAGAAAGGGGGAGGGGAGGGTGAAGGGAGAGGGGAGAGGGAAGAAAGGGGGAGGGGAGGGGGAAGAAAAGGGGAGGGGGAAGAAAGGGGGAGGGGAGGGGGAAGAAAGGGGGAGGGGAGGAAGAAGAAAGGGGGAGGGGAGGGGGAAGAAAGGGGGAGGGGAGGGGGGAAGAAAGGGGGGAGGGTAGGGGGAAGAAAGGGGGGAGGGGAGGGAGAAGAAAGGGCGAAAGGAGGGGGAAGAAATGGGGAGAGGAGGGGGAAGAATGGGGGGAGAAGAAAGGGGGAGGGGAGGGAGGAAAAATGGGGGGAAGGGGTAAGAAAGGGTGGAAGGGGAGGGGGAAGAAAGGGGGGAGGGGGTGGGGGAAGAAAGGGGGGAGGGGGAGGGGGAAGAAAGGGGGGGGGGAGGGGGAAGAAAGGGGGAGGGGAGGGGGAAGAAAGGTGGGAGGGGAGAGGAAGAAAGGGTGGAGGGGAGGTGGAAGAAAGGGGGAGGGGGGAAGATATGGGGATGGGAGGGGGAAGAAAGAGGAGGGGGGAAGAAAGGGGGAGAAGAAAGGGGGAGGGGAGGGGGAACAAAGGGGGAGGAGGGGTAAGAAATGGGGGAGGGAAGAAAGAGGGCAGGAGATGGGGCAGAAAGGGGGAGGGGAGGGTGAAGGGAGAGGGGAGGGGGAAGAAAGGGGGAGGGGAGGGGGAAAGAAAAGGGGAGGGGGAAGAGAGGGGGAGGGGAGGGGGATGAAAGGGGGAGGGGAGGAAGAAGAAGGGGAGGAGGGGAGGGGGAAGAAAGGGGGAGAAGAAAGGGGGAGGGGAGGGGTAAGAAATGGGGGAGGGGAAGAAAGATGGCAGGGGAGGGGGAAGAAAGGGGGGAGGGGAGGGGGAAGAAAGGGGGGGAGGGGAGGGGGAAGAAAGGGGGGAGGGGAGGGGGAGAAAGGGGGAAGGGGAAGAAATGGGGGTAGGGGAAGTGGGGGGGCAGGGGAAGGGGAGGGGGGAAAGGTGGAGGGGAGGGGGAAGAAAGGGGGAGGGGGAACAAAGGGGGGAGGGTAGGGTGAAGGAAGAGGGGTGGGGGCAGAAAGGGGGATGGAAGGGGGAAGAAAAGGGGGATGAGAGGGGGAAAAAGGGGGAGGGAAGGGGGAAGAAAGGGGGAGGGGAGGGGAAAGAAAGGGGGAGGGAGGGAGAAGAAAGGGGGATGGAGGGGGAAGAACGGGGGAGGGAGGGGGAAGAAAGGGGGTGGGGGAAGAAAGGGGGAGGGGGAAGAATGTGGGGGAGGGGAGGGGGAAGAAAGGGGTGGAGGGAATGGAAGGGGAGGGGAGGGGGAGGGGGAGGGGAGAGGGAAGGGTATGGGGGAGGTGAGTGGAGGGGAGAGGGAAGGGGAAGGGGGCAAGAGGGGTAGGGAGAGGGAGGGGTAAGTGGGGTAAGGAGAGGGAGGCGGAATGGGGGAGGGGGAAGGGGGGAGGGTGGGGGATGGAGGGAGGGCGGGGGAACGAGGGAGGGAGAGGGAGGGGAAAGCGGGGATAGGGTGGGGGAAGGGAGGGGGAATTGGGGGAAGGGAGGGGGAAGTGGGGAAGGGTGGGTGAAGGGGGAAGGGAAGTAGGGAAGGGGGAAGGGAATGGAAGGGGGGAAGGGAATGGAAGGGTGGAGGGGGGGAAGTGATGGGGGGATGGGGGGAAGGGAAGGGGGTGAGGGGGAAGGGAAGGGGGGAGAGGGGAAGGGAAGAGGGGAGGGTGGAAGGGAAGGGGGAGGGGGGAAGGGAAGGGGGAAGGGTGGGGGATGTGGGGAGATGGAAGGGGAAGGGGGAGAGGAAGGGGGAGAGGGAGGGGGAAGGGGGGAGCGTGTGGGGGGAAGGGGAGGAAGAGGGGTGAGGGGGACAGAGGGTGATGGCTGAAGGCTGCTTTAGTGGCTGGTAGCCAGTGTCCAGTGGCGTACCACAGGAATCTATGCTGGGTCCCCTATTATTCGTCATTTATATGAACAACATAGATGACTATGTGGGTGGTCGGATTAATAGGTTTGTGGATGACAGAAAGATTGGCCGGGTGGTTAACAGTGTGGTTGAGTGTCTTGGGCTACAGGAAGATATAGACGGGATGGTCAAATGGGCAGATAAATGGCAGATGGAATTTAACCCTGAAAAGTGTGAGGTGATACACTTTGGAAGGAGTAATTTGACAATGAAGTATTCAATGAACGGCATGACACTAGCAAGTTCTGAGGAGCAAAGGGACCTTGGTGTGTGTGTCCATAGATCTCTGTAGGCAGAGGGGCATGTTAGTGGGGTGGTGAAAAAGGCATATGGGACACTTGCCTTTATCAATCGAGACATAGATTACAAAAGTAGGGAGGTCTTCTGCACTGTGAAAGTAGGGAGGTCTTCTGCACTGTGTGATTCTGTGATTCTGTGAAGGGAGAGGGAGGGGGAAGGGGGAAGGGGGAAGGGAGAGGAGGGGGAAGGTGGAAGGGAGGGGGAACGGGGGAAGAGAGAGGGAGGGGGGAGAAGGGAGAGGGAAAGGAGGGGGAAGGAGAGGGAGAGGGAGGGGGAAGGGGGAGGGGGAAGGGGAAAAGGGGAGGAAAAAGTGGGGAAGGGGGAGGGGGAAGTGGGGAAGGTAGAAGGAGGGGGAAGGTAGAGGGCGGGGGAAGGGGGAGGGGGAAGGTGGCGGAAAGGGGAAAGCGGAGAGGGAGGGGAAGGGTGGAGAGGGTGGGGAAAGGGGGAGAGGGTGGGGAAAGGGAGGGGGGAGAGGGTGGGGAAAGGGGGAAGGGAGAGGGAAGGTGAAGGGGGAGGGGTAAGGGAGAGGGAGGTGAGAGGAAGGGGGAAGGGAGGGGAGAGGAAGGGGGAAGGGAGGGGAGAGGAAGGGGGAAGGGAGAGGGAGGGGAAGGGAGGGAGAGGGAGGGGGAAGGGAGAGGGAGGGGGAAGGGAGAGGGAGAGGGAGGGGGAAGGGAGAGGGAAGGGGGAAGAGGGAGAGGGGAGGGGGAGGGTGGGGGAAGGGAGGGAGATGGGGAGGGTGGGGGAAGGGAGGGGGAGGGAGGCAGTGCCAAAGGGATGGGGGGAGGGGAAGGAAGGAGGGAGGGAGGGGAAGGAAAGGGAGGGAGGGGAAGGAAGGAGGGAAAGAAGGAGGGAGGGAAGAAGGGAGGGAGGTTTTTTTTCTTTTTCTTTACCTTCTTCATCCTCCAGGAGTTGAAAAGCTGCATGAGATGGGTGATTTTTGAAAATATCCAGGAGTGACGTCACAGGGGTAACTTAAGTCCATCCAATGGGACCAGGAGCCAGTGTGAGGGGAGCGGTGGCCTTGGTAAGTATGACCTCGCGAGTACTTCTAGTGTCTTTAAAGTAAAAACTATCCTTTAGTTTAGATTAAGTAGTGTTCAAAGTATAAGAAGTAAAGTTAGGTCCCTAGTGTATATTTAATATTCTTTAAACTAGTGGAAGTAAAAGTTAAAGGGAGTAATTTAAGGCTAAGCCATGGCAGGGCAGCTTGACCACAGGGAATGCTCCTCCTGTGCAATGTGGGAAGTCAGGTACACTTCCAGTGTCCAAGGTGAGCCCATGTGGAGGAAGTATCTCCAGCTGCAGCTATTCCATCCACATTTCAGATCTGGAACTGTGGCGGGAGTCACTGTGGAGCATCTGCAAAGCTGTGATCTTCATGGATAGCGTATACAGTGAGGTGGTAACAATGCAGGTAAAGAGACTACAAGCAGAAAGGGAATGGGTGACCACCAGATGGAGTAAAAGCACTAGGCAGGTAGTGCAGGAGTCCCCTGGGTCCATCTCCCTCTCTAACAGATTTTCTGTTTTTGGATACTGCTGGGGGAGATGGTTTCTCGGAGGGTGCAACAAGAGCCAAGTCTGTGGCACCACGAGTGGTTCAGCTGCACAGGTGGTGTAGAAAAGAATGGGAGGACAATAGTGATAGAATCCCCTATCATAAAGGGAACAGATAGACCTTTCTGTGGCTGCAGACTTGACACCAGGATGGTATGTTGCCTACATGGTGCCAGAGCCACGGATGTCACTAAGCGGCTGCAGGACATTCTGAAGGGGGAGGGTAAACAGCCAAAGGTTGTTGTACATACGTAAAAAGAGGGATGAGGTCCTGCAAGCAGAATATAGGGAGCTAGGAAATAAATTAAAAAGCAGGACTTCAATGGTAATAATCCCAGGATTATTCCCAGTGTCACATGCTAGTGAGATCAGGAATAGAATAACAGACCAGTTAAATGCGAGACCATAAGACCATAAGACATAGGAGCAGAAATTAGGCCATTCGGCCCATCGAGTCTGCTCCACCATTCAATCATGGCTGAGGAGTTTCTCAACCCCATTCTCCCGCCTTCTCCCCATAACCTTTGATCCCCATACCAATCAAGAACCTATCTATCTCGGTCTTAAATACACTCAATTACCTGGCCTCCACAGCCTTCTGTGTAGCGAAGCTGGAGAGATGGTATAGGAGGGAGGGATTTAGACTCCTGAGGCATTGGGACCGATTCTGGGGAAGTTAGGGCCTGTACAAGCTGGATGGGTTGCACCCCAGCAGGACCAGGACCAATATCCTCACAGGGGTATTCGTGGGGGAGGGTTTAAACTAGAGTGGCAAGGGTATGGGAACCTGAGCGAGGAGACACAAGAGATAAAAAAAGATAGAAATGAAAGATAGAAAAGTAAAAAGCAAAAGTGGAAGGCAGAGGAAACAGGGGCTAGCAGCAAATAGGGCCATAGTACAAAAAAATATTCTTTTAAATGTTAAAAAGACAAGTCTAAAGGCACTGTATCTGAATGCATTGAGCATTCGCAATAAGGTAGATGAATTAATAGTGCAAATAGATGTAAACAGATACAATATGATTGTGATTCTGGAGACATGGCTGCAGGGTGACCAAAGCTGGGAACTGAATATCCAAGGCTACTCGATATTTAGGACGGACAGGCAAAAAGGAAAAGGAGGTGGGGTGGCGTTGTTAGTTGAGGATAAAATCATTGCAAGAGTGAGAAAGGATATTGGCTCAGAAAATCAAGATGTAGAGTCAGCCTGGATGAAGCTAAGAAGCAAGAAGGGGCAGAAAATATTAGCGGGAGTAGTCTATAGGCCCCCAAACAGTAGTAGCAAGGTAGGGGACGGCATTAAACAGGAAATTAGAGATACATGTAACAGTAATCATGGGTGACAGTAATCACGGGTGACTTTAATCTACATATAGATTGGGCAAACCAAATCAGGAATTCATCCGGCCCAGTATTATTGATACAGTGTGTACGAGATGTTTTTTTGACCAGTATGTCCAGGAACCAACTAGGGGGCAGGCTACCCTAGATTTGGTATTGTGCAATGAGAAGGTGCAGATGTTAATCTGTAGTAGGGAAAATGCTGGAGTCTATTCAAAAGGGGATGTGATAGCAGGACACATGGAAAATATCAACAGGATTATACAAAGTCAACATTGATTTATGAAAGGGAAATCATGTTTGACTAACCTACTGGAGTTTTTTAAGGATGTGGCTAGTAGAATTGATAAGGGAGAATCAGTGGATGTGGTGTATTTGGATTTTCAGAAGCTTTTGATAAAGTCCCAGATAAGAGGTTAGTGAGTAAGATTAAAGCACATGGAATTGGGGGTAATATATTGGCATGGGTTGATATTTGCTTAGCAGACAGGTAACAGTAGGAATAAATGGGTCTTTTTTGGAGTGGCAGGCAGTGACTAATGGGGTACCGCACACATCAGTGCTTGAGCCCCAACTATTCACAATTTATATCAATGATTTGGATGAGGGAACCAAATGTAATATTTCCAAGTTTGCTGACGAGACAAAACTAGGTGGGAATGAGAGTGGTGAGGAGGATGTAAAGGGGCTTCAAGGCAATTTAGACAAGTTGAGTGAGTATGCAAATACATGACAGATGCAGTATAACGTGGATAAATGTGAAGTTAACCACTTCATTAGGAAATATAGAATGGCGGAGTATTATTTAAATGGTGATAGATTGGGAAATGTTGATGTACAAAGGGACCTGGGTGTCCTTGTGCACCAGTCACTGAAAGCAAGCAAGCAGGTGCAGCAAGCAGTTAAGAAGGCAAATGGTATGTTGACCTTCTTTTCAAGAGGATTTGAGTACAGGAGAAAATAGGTAAAAGGATATACTCTCCCTAGAGGGAGTGCAGCGAAGGTTCACCAGACTGATTCCTGGGATGGCAGGATTGTCATATGAGGAGAGATTGGGCCGACTAGACCTGTATTCACTGGAGTTTAGAAGAATGAGAGGGGATCTCATTGAAACGTATAATATCCTGAGAGGACTGGGCAGACTGGATGCAGAGGTGATGCATCCTGTGACTGGGGGGCCTAGAACAATTGGTCACAGACTCAGGATATGGGGGTAGGCCATTTAGGACTGAGGTGAGGAGAAATTTCTTCACTCAGAGGGTGGTGAACCTGTGGAATTCTCTGCCATAGAAGATTGTGGAGGTCAAGTAACTGAATATATTTAAGAAGGAAATAGATCTCTAGACCCTAAAGGAGAAAAGGGATATGGGGAGAGCGCAGGAGTATGGTGTTGAGATGGAGGATCTGCCATGATCATATTGAATGGGGGAGCAGGCTCAAAGGGCCGAATGGCCTGCGCCTGCTCCTGCTTTCTATAGGCAGGATTTTTCCCTTGGGCGGGCGGCCAGCCAGCGTGAAAGGCTAAGTGCTGCCAGGGTGGGGCAGGAGGAGGGCGAGTGCGGAAGTCTACGTATGCACAGGGGAGGGTGCACTGACAGCTCCCTGAGGGCACAGAGCTGCCTCAGGGAGCTGAAGATTTGGGAAAAGGAAAATAAAGATGTAATAAATTATATAAACATGTCCCCCACATGTGAGTCAGTCACATGAAGAGAGATATGTTTAAGGTGAAGTGGAATTTTTTTTTTGCACTTTTTACTTACCATTGAAAACCTCACCCCACCTGTGGATGAGGTTTCGTAAAAAAATTCAAAAGTCGTCTGGCCTATTCATCCGCCCACCAACCATAAGGTTGGACAGGCAGTGAAAAATACAACTTAATTAATTGCTTAAGGGCCTTAATAGGCCCCTTAATTGTCGGCGGGTGTGCTGCCAACTCTCGCATGCACCCGCCAACTGAAAATCGCGAGAGTGCATGATGACATCGGGATGCTTGCCTGATGACATCGGGATGCTTGCCCGATGTCATCACGCATGATTTTACATCTGATCAGGTCAGTTGTGTGCCTGCCTAACAAAGGCAAAATTCTGCCTTATGTTTCTACCCTTCATTCAGCAACAATTGCCAATTATGAAACATGACAGTACACTATGCCCTCTAACCGAGGTCTTCCCAAAAAATGGACATGATGCACACAGTATTCAAGTGATCAAAACATAATGTAATATATATACATATTCAGAACTGGAAACAATACTCCAGCTGAGGCCAGACCAGTGTTTTATACGGGTTTAGCATAACTTCCTTGCTCTTGTACTCTATGCCCCTATGAATAAAACCTAGGATACTATATATTTTAACCACTTTCAACTTGTCCTCTCTCCTTCAATCCAGGTCCCTTGGCTCCTGCGCCCCGTTTAGGAATGTACCCTTCACTTTATATTGTGTCCCCATGTTCTCCCTGCCAAAATCAATTACTTCACGTTTCTCTGCATTAAATTTCATCAGCACTTGTCCTCCCAATCCACCAACTTGTTTATGTCCTTTTCAAGTTCTATTCTGCTCATAGTATACAGTGCTTCCAACTTTCACACCATCTGCACATTTTGAAATTGTGCCCTGTACACAAAGGTGTAGATTATTAATATATAGCAGGAAGAGTAAGGGTCCCAACACTGACCCCTGGGGAATTCAATTACAAACCTTCCTCCAGCATGAAAAACATCCATTAACCACTACACTGTTTCCTGTCAGTCAGCCTATTTCATATTCCTGTTGCTATTGACCCCTTAATTCCATGAGCTCTAACTTTGCTCACAAGTCTGTTGTGCGGCACTTCATCAAATGCCTTTTGGAAGTTCATGTACACAACATCAACAGCATCACCCTCATCAACCCTCTCTGTTACCTCTTCAAAAAACTTCAAGTTGGTTAAATGTAAATTGCCCTTAACAACTCCATGCTGGCTTTCCTTAATTTATCCACATTTGCTCAAGTGACTATTAATATTTTTCTGAATTATTGTTTCTAGAATCTTCACCACCACTGAAGTTAAACTGATTGGCTTGTAGTTGCTGAGCTTATCTTTACACCTTTCCTGAACAAGAGTGTAACATTTGCATTTCTCCAGCCGTCTGGAACCACCCCTGAGTCTCAGGAATACAGGAAAATTATGGCTGGTGCCTCCTCAATTTCCACTTTCACTTCATCAGTTGTAGCTACGACCAGAGCCCCATCATCAGCCTGAGGCTCAGCATGGGCCTGATCCCCAACAGGCCTTCCATTATCTGGGACCTTGGCTGACACAGCTTCCCTCAGCTGCTGGGATGTGTCTGTGAAGTGATCACCAGCATGTGCCTCCAATTCTATGCATGAGATCTCAGACCCACGTGAGTGTAACTGAGCTAGTGGGGGATGAGGGAGAGGCAGTTGCATTCTGTGGTTTTTGTCAGAGAGTGATCAATTCCACTGTGCTTTGGCCTTCTTTGCCTATGGTGACAACCTGCAGTAGAGAACAACAGGAAAGACATTAAGGAGATGCTCAATCTATCAGGAAACCCACAGTTTCACACTGACCCCTGGGGAATTCAATTACAAACCTTCCTCCAGCATGAAAAGCATCTTGTGTCTCTGATGTGCCGATGTCTCAACTTCAGCTTGGAGGCATTCTTGCTCTGCTGGCTGGCTAATCCAGTTTGACTGTCTGCAGCGGATCAGCTGTCCAACTCGCCTGCAATCTCCATGGTTTCCTCTTCACATGGCATTAGCACTTTAATGGTGGTAACTCCTCCTTCAGTCTTGACCCTCTCTCTGGCATTGAAGGTCACTTTATCCTGCATGACAAGGTGGAGACTTAGTGGCATATCAAAAGAACTAACTCCCTTGTCGCCATGCAACCCCATGCCACATACCTGGTCGCACATTCTAACTGGTACCCAATTGCCTTATGATGCAGAACTGTCACATGGTCTGACCTCTTTTACCATGTGGTACTGATGATGATGATGTATTTCCCAGCCTGGTCTCTCTCCCCCAACCTGCAAAGTCCCATTGTTTGATACCCATTGTCACTTACCCTGGCTGGCCATAGGAGTTCATTCATCCTTTTGGAGTACTGCACCAAAGTTTCTGGCTGGATCCCACAACTGTTCACCTCCTCTGTGATCCCCATCCAGGCATCTTGATCAAGTAGGAGGGTCTCCTATCTTCATCCTGGGGAAGAGCACCTCCCACCGTTCCTGGAGGAGAAACTGCAGTGAGACATTGCTGAACATTGGGGCTGCTGTTTGTCTGTTGTGGTGAATATATAATTTGAAGTTCATGGTAATATTTTAGGAGTGATTTTTAATTCTAGGAAGATTAAAACTTAACTGTAGAAATTGGGATAAATGCAACTAAAGCACTTGGAGTCTATTACACTTAAACTGTTGGGGCTTTCTTGACTTAAAGAGTTAACAGCTAGAAAGGTAAGATCCTAAAATAGAAGGTGGGTTTATTTAGCTAGAGAGCTGGACACATGATGTCGACACTGCTTGCAAAGAAGTGTCATCTAGAGATGATTGGTTTTGAGTTAGAGCTAAATTAGTTTAAAAGCATTCGGTGAATCCTGAAGTTGGTGTTGTCATGGGGATAGGTGGAGCTTGTGAAGGTTCTCTGGTCTCAATTTATCTGTGTTTGCTAGGAGAGGGATTGGTTACAGTTTGGACCTCTTGTGGTTTGAAACTCATATACAAGCCCTGGGAGTTGTTAGCAGGCTCCAGGCAGTTAAGGCTCAGAAGTTTTGGGGAGCTGAAAAGATGGAAGAAGGCTCCATTCCAGGCAGTTAGGGTTCAGAATCCCTGGAAGCCATTTATAGTCTGGTGCAGCCAGGAGACTGGAGTTCAGAGAAACCCAGGAAAAGTGCCAGCTTAGTGAAGCTAGCAGTGTGCAAAAGTATTAGAAGTATACAAGCAATGTGAGGCGGGAGTGCAGCTTTGAATCCTGTGGAATGCAGTCTTAGGAGAAGACATTGAACCATTGCGAGGTGAACAGTTTTTGAGCCAGTCCAAGTCGGAGTGGCTTTTGAGGGAATTCAGAGGCTCAATCTTTGAAAGTGAGGAGTTAAAATCCCTCATGAGGAAGACCGAGTTTTAATGAGATTTGTGACTCTCAATGGTTACGGACATCCGGGTGGGTTGCTGAACATTGGGATCTGTCTTGGTTGCATTTGCCATTTAATGTACAGTGTGGTGTTTTTGGCCACAGTTTTCCTATTAATTCATATTTACCTCCTGTTAATTCTAAAAGTTAGGGTGTAAGGTAGATATTGTAAATTGTTTTACCTTTCTGACTTTAAATAGCAAAGTTGATTTTGCTCCCTCTGCAGTCAGAGGATGAGGCTGAAGGGGTCACAAACAAGAGAGATTCGGAAGAGCTGGACATCTTCAGAGAGTCCTGAGTGGAGGTCCCAGGGGTATCCAACTGCCTCTCCTCCTCACTTTGGGTGCCCAAGGGCCCCTGTCTGACTCCTTGAGGGGAGGAGTACTTGGAGGGAGATCAAGGTGCCCCATCCCCCTCTTGCGTAGCCACTGCTGCAGCCATGGAGCGCAGGTCTGCATGCATCTCTGACAGAATCTCCTGGGCCAAGTTCTCCAGGAGCCTGACATCCTCTCCATGCATGCACAAGTCAGCACCACTTCATCAGGTACAGGCGGATGACTCCTGCACCTTGCATGCAAGTCTGAAGGCCTCTGACACCTCTGCCTGACATTTCCCCCTTCTCTTACTGCCTCTCCAGCATCTCTAGGAAGGCCAATTCCAAAAGCCTGTCATCAGATCCAAATCTCGCAGATGCCTCTTCCCCAGCTCTCCTCCGAGAGCCAGTGTGCTTGGATGATACTGCCTCCTCCTGCTGCAGACACCTGTCTGTGCAATGACCACAAGATTGTGAGACCCTTCCTAACCTGGATAAGGTAATACAGTAATATCCACCGCGGTGTGTGTCTCTGGGCTGGTGGAGGTGCAGGTGTCTGTTGTGGTGCCTCTACAGGTGCACTTTCTTCATCAGCAATGTCCTCGTTCCTTTCCGGCTTGTACCACTGCTGAACAGGGCTTCATCACTCTTGGGCCTTGCCCTCTTCTAGGTGGCATTTGTAAGTGAGAGAGGAGAGAGCGAGTGACTGTGTGAGCTGCCTCCAAAATGGAGGCACCCTTGGCCCTGAGGTTTCTATGACATGCATGGATCCTTACTGGATGGAGGCTGCAAGCCAATCTCTCCATCTCTGATGGATCTGTCCCACTCCGGCCCTGCCAGCTGGGCTGCCTGTTCCTCAAAGTCAGGCAATTCATTTAACTGTGGCCACCCCCTCCTGCTTTCTCCCTCCCACCTTCTCCCTCTCTCCAATTTATGGCTTAACTCCTCCTGCACAGAAAAAAGATGGGGTTGAGAACAATTGGGTTTCACGTATCTTTCCCTTGCTTCCAGTCTTATAAATAACCCACTGGATGGTGTGCCATATGATTGATTATTCAAAAGGATTCTGGGCCAGCACCCTCCAGACTGGTGAGCCCATGCAGATGTAAGGATAAGGCTCAGAGGCATGTCATTAGCAATTGCTTGCTGATGCATTCAACACCTAAGCCCCTTCACCACACCCCCACCTCCACTCCCCCTTCCAGACAGCATGTGAGCTCTGTGTGGAAGGGTGAGGGGCGGATGAAGGACCCATAGTGGCCTCTCCACCTTCAGAGTAATTGGACTGCAGTGGGACTATGAGGCATTACCTAATCACTTTGCCACTGAGGCTCATGTCCCCTGCATCATTCAATGAGGTGAGTGAGCAGTTGAGGGTTCAATTACCCTGGCGGAGCGGATGAGGTCATTCATCCTTTTGCAGCATTGCAGGGCAGTCATCTGCCGGAGACCCTGGGCACTGACTACCCGGGAGACTTCCCCTCATGCTGGGTTGTCTCCCTTCTTGGTCACCTCCTCCATCCTGTGGATAGCAGACGTCCCTCTTGGCCTCCACTTGGTCAAGCAGGGCGTCCAAGGAAGTGTTGCTGAATTTGGGCAGCAGAGCTCCTGTCCACTTCAAGCCATTTCCTCCCTCAATGTTGTGTATGTTGCTCTCTGGGCACCTTTAACATATGTGCCCAGGTATGACAGCGGGTCGCTGGCCATTCAGCCGCGAAAAGCATTGGGAAACCCCCAACTGCATAATTAATGAGGCCGGGGTCATGCAATACTGCATGAATTCCAGGCGTCCTCTGCGGCAGGAATCACTCCCAGTCCCTGCCTCACCAAGGGACTTAGTCCCAGAAGGGAAAATTCCGCCCATGTAATCTGAGGCCTTGGAATAGGCCTTGGAAGTTGCATTTCACTGTGAACAAATGTCATATCCTTGTAGATACAGAGCAGTTGTGCAAACAAGCTACATTGTCTTATCAATAACAGAAACTATCCTAAACCATTCATATAGACATGGTAATCTATTCCCATGGGTACCAAGGACATTAACAACTCATTTTAGCAGTAATTCCTAACATAATGTCAGATGAAGATGTACTTTTAAAATATAGGTGTTTGGCCCTACAGATATGATTAATACATCAAGACATTAGTAAATCTAAGGCCAGGATTTTACAGTCCTGCTGCAGCATGGAAAACAGTGAGGATGAAGGTTCCTCTGGGGAGTGCAGCCAGAGCCAAGTTCACAGCACTGTGGGTGGCACAGCTGCACAAGGGGGGAGGAGTAAGAGTGTAAGAGCAATAGTGGTAGGAGACTCAATAGCCAGGGGTGCAGACAGACGCTTCTGCGGCCGTAGACGTGACTCCAGGATGCTGTGTTGCCTCCCTGGTGCCAGGGTCAAGGATGTCACAGAACAGCTGCAGGGCATTCTGAAGGGGGAGGGTGAACAGTCAGAGATTGTGGTTCACATTGGTACCAACGACATAGGTAGAAAGAGGGATGAGGTCCTGCAACAAGAATTTAAGGAGCTAGGTAGCAGATTAAAAAGCAGGACCTCAAAGGTTGTAATCTCTGGATTACCCCCTGTGCCACATGCTAGTGAGTATAGGAATAGGAGGATAGAGAGGATGAATGCGTGACTGAAGAGATGGTGCAGAAGGGACGGCTTTAGTTTTCTGAATCACTGGGTTTGTTTCTGGTGAAGGTGGGACCTGAACAAGTTGGACGGGTTCCACCTGAACCAGAATGAGACCAACATCCTTGTGGGGAGGTTTGCTAATGCTGTTGGGGGAGTTTAAACTAATTTGGCAGGAGGATGGGACACAGAGTGGAGGTACAGTAGGAGGTGATGCACAGCCAAATATAGATGAGAAACTAAGTCAGTCTGGAAGGCAGAGCAAATATAGACCTGTTAAGGTACAAGGGAATAATGCAAGGCTGGATTACATCTATTTTAAAGCATGGAGTCTTGCAAGTGAGGCAGATGAATTGAGGGCATTGATTAACACATGGGAATATGATATTGTTGCTATCACAGAGAGATGGCTGAGGGAAGAGCAGGACTGGCAGCTCAATATTCCAGGGTATAGAATCTTTAAGGGGTGGGGGGGGTGTGTAAAAGAGGAGGTGGCATTGCACTATTGATCAACGAGTCATTACTGCAGTAAGGAAGGATGGTATCTTAGAAGATTCCCCAAATGGGGCCATATGGGTAGAACTTAAAAACAAAAAGGGGGCAATCACTTTGCTGGGAGTGTACTATCAGTCTCCAAACAGTCAGGTGTGATAGTGGAGCAGATATGTAAGGAAATCTCAGAAGTGTAAAAATAATATGGTAATAATAGTAAGGGGTTTTGACTTCCCCAATTTTAACTGGGATAGTCTTAATGTAAAAGGCTTAGAGGGGGCAGAATTCTTCAAGTACATCCAGGAGGGCTTTTTGAGCCAGCACATGGAAAGTTCCACAAGAGAAGGGGCAGTAGTGGACCTAATCTTGGGGAATGAAGTCAGGCAAGTGATAGAAGTGTTAATGGGGGAGCATTTTGGGGATAGTGACCATAAATCTGTAGATTTAAGGTAGTTATGGAAAAGGACAAAGATGGACTGGAAATAAAGGTCCTGAATTGGGGGAAGGCCAATTTCAATATGATAAGATAGGATCTGGCCAAAGTGGACTGGGAACAGTTACTTGTAGGAAAGTTTACATCAGACCAGTGGGAGCCATTCAAAAAGGAAATAGTGAGAGTGCAGGGCCCATGAAGGGTAGGACCAACAAGTCCAGGGAACCCTGGATGTCAAGGGATATAGAGGAAATGGTAAGGAGAAAAAAATGGAGGCTTATAGCAGATACGGCAGAAGCCCTAGAGGAATATAGAAAGTACAGTGGGGGTACTTAAAAAAATTAACTAGCAGAGCAAAGAGGGGGCATGAAAAAATTCTGGTGGGCAAGATACAGGAAAATCCAAGGCATTTTATAAATATATTAAGGGCAAGAGGATAACCAGGGAAAAAGTAGGGCCCACAGGGGACCAAAGTGCCAATTTCTGTGTGAAGCTGGAGGACGTAGGTGAGGCTTTGAATAATTTATTTTCATCTGTGTTCACTATGGAGAAGGACGATGTAGGTGTAGAAATCAGGGAGGGGGTCTGTGATATACTTGAACAAATTAGCTTTGAAAGGGAGGAGGTATTAACGGTTTTAGTGGACTTAAAAGTGGATAAATCCCCAGGCACAGATGAGATGTATCCCAGGTTGCTATGTGAGGCAAGGGAAAAGACTGCAGGGGCTCTGAAACTAATTTTCAAATCTTCTCTGGCCACAGGAGAGTGCCAGAGGACTGGAGGACAGCGAATGTGGTAACATTATTCAAGAAGGGTAGTAGGGATAAATAGGTAATTACAGGCCAGTGAGTCTAACACCAGTGGTAGGGAAGCTATTGGAAAAAATTCTGAGGGACAGGATTAATCTCCACTTGGAGAGGCAGGGATTAATCAGGGATAGTCAGCATGACTTTATCAGGGGGAAATCATGTCTAACAAATTTGATTGGATTTTTCGAGGAGGTGACTATTTGGGTAGATGAGGGCAGTGCAGTTGATGTTGTCTACATAGACTTCAAGAAGGCGTTTGACAAGGTCCCACATGGGAGAATGGTCAATGGGATCCAGGCCCATGGGATCCAGGGCAATTTGGCAAATTGGATCCAAAATTGGCTTAGTGGCAGGAGGCAGTAGAGGGTGATGGTCGAAGGTTGCTTTTGTGATTGGGAGCCTGTGATGAGTGGTGTACCGCAAGGAGTCAAGAGTTGCAAAGGAGCGTGAGAGGAGCCAGGAGTTGAAAAGGAGCGCAAGAGGAGTCAGGAGTTGAAGAGAAGTGCGAGAGGAGTCAGGAGTTAAAGAGAAGCGTGAGAGGAGTCGGGAATTGAAGAGGAGTGTGAGAGGAGTCGGAAGTTGAAGAGAAGCGCGAGAGGAGTCAGGAGTTGAAAAGGAGCACGAGAGGAGCCAGGAGTTGAAGAGGAGTGCAAGAGGAGTCAGGAATTGAAAAGGAGCGCAAGAGGAGTCAGGAGTTGAAGAGAAGCTGGGAGAGTAGGGTTGACTGAGGGAGTTCAGTGAGGAGGGAACGAGATGATCCTTTGAGTACCACGAGTACAGCTGGGTAAGCATTTACAACTTTTATTTCTTATAGTTTTTAAGGTCTTATTTTGTGGTTCATCATTTGTAGGGGTTATATTCTGTAACAATGAGGAGCAGGGAAGAAGAGCCCAAGAGTAATTGATATTAAGTATCTTCCAAAAGGTTTGATTTAATTTAAAGGGGTAAGTCATGGCAGGAGAGCTCAAAGCCATGGTGTGCTCCTCCTGCTCTATGTGGGAAGCCACACACATTTCCAGTGCCCAGGGCCAGCATGTGTGTGGGAAGTGTCTCCAGCTGCAGCTCCTGGAAGCCCGGATTTTGGAGCTGGAGTGACAGCTGGGGACACTGTGGATCATCCGCGAGGTGGAGTTTATCATGGATAGCACGTATAGAGAGGTGGTCACACCGCAGGCTAAGAATCCACAGGCAGGAAGGGAATGGGTGACCACCAGGCAAAGCAAGAGGACTAGGCAGGCAGTGCAGGAATCTCCTGTGGCTATTCCCGTGAAAAACAGATATACCACTTTGGATACTGTTGGGGGGAATGGCCTCTCGGGAGAAAGCAGCAACAGCCAAAATTGTTGCACCGCAGTTGGCTCTGCTGCACAGGGGAGGAGTAAAAAGTGTGGGAATGCAATAGTTATAGGGGATTCAATTGTAAGGGGAATAGATAGGCATTTCTGTGGCGGCAAACAAGACTCCAGGATGGTGTGTTGCTTCCCTGGTGCTAGGGTCAAGGATGTCTTAGTGTGGCTAGAGGACATTCTGAAGGGGGAGGGTGAACAGCCAGTGGTCATGGTACACATTGGTACAAACAACATAGGTAAAAAAAAGGGATGAGGCCCTAAAAGCAGAATATAGGGAGTTAGGAAGTAAGTTGAAAAGTAGGACCTCAAAGGTAGTGATCTCAGGATTACTACCAGTACCACGTGCCAGTCAGAGTAGAAATAGCAGGATATATCGGATGAATACATGGCTGAAGAGATGGTATGAAGGGGAGGGTTTCAAATTCCTGGAGCATTGGGACCAGTTCTGGGGGAGGTGGGACCAGTACAAACTGGACGGGTTACACCAGGGCAGGACCGGGACTGATGTCCTTGGGGGGACATTTGCTAGAGTGGCTGGGGAGGGTTTAAACTAAAATGGCAGGGTGATGGGAACCTATGCGAAGAGTCAGAGGAAGGGGAATCAAAGACAAGAACAAAAGACAGAAAGCAGAATAAGGAAAGTGATAAAGAAATCAAGGGCAAGAATCAAACATGGCCTCAGTGAAAAATAGTGGGAACGGGACAAGTAATGTTAAAAAGACAAGCCTCAAGGCTTTGTGCCTTAACGCGAGGATCATTCACAATTAAGTGGATGAATTAACCACACAAATAGATGTAAACAGGTATATATAGTCGGGATTACGGAGACATGGCTGCAGGGTGACCAGGGATAGGAACTGAACATCCAGGGGTATTCAGTATTGAGGAAGGACAGACAGAAAGGAAAAGGTGGTGGAGTTGCATTGCTGGTTAAAGAGGAAATTAATGCACTAGTGAGGAAAGATATTAGCTCCGACGATGTGGAATCTGTATGGGTAGAGCTGAGAAACACTAAGGGGCAAAAAACATTAGTGGGAGTTGTATATAGTCCTCCAAACTGTAGTGGTGATGTTGGGAATGGCATTAAACAGGAAATTAGAGACGCATGTAATAAAGGAATATCTGTAATTATGGGTGACTTTAATATCCATATAGATTGGGCAAATTAAATTAGTAACAATGCCGTAGAGGAGGAATTCCTGGCGTGTATATGGGATGTTTTTCTGGACCAATACTTGAGGAACCAACTAGAGAACAGGCCATCCTCGACTGGGTATTGTGTAATAAGAAAGGAATAATTGGCAATCTAGTTGTGCGAGGCCCCTTGGAGATGAGCAACCATAATATGATAGAATTCTTCATTGAGAGGGAGAGTAACGTAGTTGATTCTGAGACTTGGGTCCTGAATCTTAACAAAGGAAACTACGATGGTATGAGGCGCAAGTAAGCTATGATGGATTGGGAAACGTTCCTTAAAGGGATGACGGTTGATAGGCAATGGCAAACTTTCAAAGAGCGCATGGGTGAACTGCAACAATTGTTTATTCCTGTCTGGCGCAAAAGTAAAACAGGAAAGGTGGCCAAACCATTAACAAGTGAAATTAGAGATCATATTAGATGCAAGGAAGAGGCATACAAATTGGCCAGAAAAAACAACAGACCTGAGGATTGGGAGCAGCTTAGAATTCAGCAAAGGAGGACCAAGGGATCGATTAAGAAGGGGAAAACAGAGTATGGGAGTAAGCTTGCAGGGAACATAAAAACTGACTGTAAAAGTTTATATAGGTATACGAAGAGAAAAAGATTGGTGAAGACAAATGTAGGTCCCTTACAGTCAGAAACGGGAATTTATAATGGGGAGCAAGGAAATGGCTGACCAACTAAATACATACTTTGGTTCTGTCTTCATAAAGGAGGACATTAATAACATACCAGAAATGTTGGGGAACACAGGGTTTAGTGAGAGGGAGGAACTGAAAGAAATCAGTATTAGTAGGGAAATGGTGTTGGGGAAATTGATGGGATTGAAGGCCGATAAATCCCAGGGGCCTGATAATCTACATCCCAGAGTACTTTAAGGAAGTGGCCCTAGAAATAGTGGATGCATTGGTGGTCATCTTCCGAGATTCTATAGACTCTGGAACAGTTCCTACAGATTGGAGGGTAGCTAATGTAACCCCACTATTTAAAAAGGGAGGCAGAGAGCAAACAGGGAATTATAGACCAGTCAGCCTGAAGTCGGTAGTGGGGAAAATTCTAGTCCATAATAAAAGATTTAATAGCTGAGCACGTGGAAAACAGTGGCAGAATCGGACAGAGTCAGCATGGATTTATGAAAGGGAAATCAAGCTTGACAAATCTACTGGAATTTTTCGAGGATGTATCTAGTAGAGTTGATGAGGGGGAGTCAGTGGATGTGGTTTATTTGGACTTTCAAAAGGCTTTCGACAAAGTCCCACATAAGAGATTGGCATGTAAAATTAAAGCGCATGGGATTGGGGGTAGTGTATTGAGATGGATAGAAAACTGGTTGGCAGACAGGAAACAAAGAGTAGGAATAAACAGGTCTTTTTCCGAATGGCAAGCAGTAACTATTGGGGTACCACAGGGATCGGTGCTGGGACCCCAGTTATTCACAATATATATTAATGATTTAGATGAGGGAATTAAATGTAATATCTCCAAATTTGCATATGACACAAAGCTGAGTGGGAGGGTGAGCTGTGAGGAGGATGCAGTGATGCTTCAGTGTGATTTGGACAAGCTGAGTGAGTGCCCACTCATTCATGGCAGATGCAGTATAATATGGATTAATGTGAGGTTATCCACTTTGGTAGCAAAAACAGGAAGGCAGATTATTATCTGAATGGCTATAAATTGAGAGAGGGGAATGTGCAACGAGACCTGGGTGTCCTTGTACACCAGTTGCTGAAGGTAAGCATGCAGATGCAGCAGGCAGTAAAGAAAGCAAATGGCATGTTGGCCTTCATAGCCAGAGGATTTGAGTACAGGAACAGGGATGTGTTGCTGCAATTGTACAGGGCCTTGGTGAGACCACACCTGGAATATTGTGTGCAGTTTTGGTCTCCTTATCTGAGGAAGGATGTACTTGCTATAGAGGGAGTGCAGCGAAGGTTTACCCAACTGATTCCTGGTGGGACTTACATATGAGGAAAGATTGAGTCGATTAGGATTATATTCACTGGAGTTCAGAAGAATGAGGGGGGATCTCATAGAAACCTATAAAATTCTAACAGGACTAGACAGGGTAGATGCAGGAAGGATGTTCCCAATGGTGGGGGAGTCCAGAACCAGGGGTCACAGTCTGAAGATATGGGGTAGACCATTTAGGACTGAGATGAGGAGAAATTTCTTCACCCAGAGAGTAGTAAGCCTGTGGAATTCATTACCACAGAAAGTAGTTGAGACCAAAACATTGTATGTTTTCAATAAAGAGTTAGATATAGCTCTATAGAAAGGGATCAAATGATATGGGGAGAAAGCGGGAGCAGGCTATTGAGTTGGATGATCAGCCATGATCATAATGAATGGCGGAGCAGGCTCGAAGGGCTGAATGGCCTACTCCTGCTCCTAGTTTCTATGTTTCTATGATCGGTGCCCTTGCTGTTAGTAGTGTACATTAATGATTTAGATGTGAATATAGGAGGTATGATCAGTAAGTTTGCAGTTGACATGGAAATTGGTGTCATAGATCGTGAGGAGGAAAGCATTAGATTACAGGATGATATAGATGGGCAGAGCAGTGGCAAATGGAATTTAATCCTGAGAAGTGTGAGGTGATGCATTTTGGGAGGACTAACATGGCAACACAATGAATGGTAGGGCCCCAGGAAATACACAGGATCAGAGGGACCTTGGTGTACATGTCCATAAATCCCTGAAGGCAGCAACACAGGTAGATAAGGCATATGGGATTCTTGCCTTTATTAGCTGAGGCATAGAATATAAGAGCAGGGAGGTTATGTTGGAGCTATGTAAAACACTGGTTAGGCCACATCTGGAGTATTGTGTGCAGTTCTGGTTGCCACATTATAGGAAGGATGTGATTGTACTGGAGAGTGTGCAGAGGAGATTCACCAGGATGTTGCCTGGGCTGGAGCGTTTCAGCTATGAAAAGAGACTGGATAGGTTAGGGTTGTTTTCCTTAGAGCAGAGAAGGCTGAGGGGGACCTGATAGAAGTATACAAAATTATAAGGGGCATAGATAGGGGAGATAGGAAGAAAATTTTCCCCTTAGCGCAGGTGTCAATAACCAGGGGGCATAGATTTAAGGGAAGGGGCAGGAGGTTTAGGGGGGATTGGGGGATGATTTTTTTACCCGGAGGGTGGCTGGAATCTGGAACACACTGCCTGAGGGGGTAGTAGATGCAGGAACCCTCACAACATTTAAGAAGGATTTATATGAGCACTTGAAATGCCATAGCATACAGGGCCTATTTCTGTGCTGTATAACTCTATAACCCTGTGACATCGACATGATGGTTGTTGTTTAAAGAAATTCCATGGAGTAGCACTCACCATTGCATTGCCATTCCGTTCCTTTTTACTTACCCAGGTCAGGAATTGCATATTTCTCAACAGGTCTTCCAACCTGGGCCTGGTGAGAAATGTGCAGTGTAGCATCTCCGGACTCCTTTCTGTGCAGGGCAGAAGCAGGGGAGGTGATCAAAATCTTACAATGGGTTTGGGGGAGTGATAGGGTCCAAGAAGATGCTTTGCCAGATGAAAGTGGGGAATGATGGGGGAATAATTGATAGAAGGTGTCAAGGGGGATGGAGGCAATGAGTCAGAAATTCTAAATGACCCTGCAGGTGGAAGATCTGTAATCAAACTTGGCACCAGTCCTCCCTACCTGCAGAAACTGAATGCTTGGAGATGTGGTCCTTCTATAGGCTTCCCCAACCTGAAGTCACTTCCTGCCTGCCCACACCACGTAATTCCAAGTGGGGCATATGCCCACTGTGCACCCATACAATTTGCACTGTAATTGCATGCTTTGTGACTCCTGACACCTGAGCAGCAGTGTCACCCACTTCCAGTCCTGCCATTGAGAGCTGGGCTCTTCCAATAAAATTCCACCCATGTAGTCTGCTCATTGCACTTGGGTCAACGTGTGCAAGGGTTATACAGAATATAAATTGTTATAATGTACTGTCAAAACGCATGTGATATATGACCTATGATCAGTCCCAGTAGTATTGCACTGCGACTGGTGATCAACCTTATAATTTCTGCTGACCTAGTAACTAAAGATATGTTAGTATTATACAAGAACCAATTAATGTCACTAATTTCATTACAGTTGGCAAAAAATAGCATTAACATTGTGCCTTTATTTGCTGAGATTTTTTTGATTTAATGTTTATTAACTTAAACTCATTTGCCAGTTCCTGACATTTACATAATAGGCTTCCCTTTACATTTTTCAAAATGATTCCTTACTCAGATGGAATCCTCACTGATACAATGCCGTAAGTAACCATCTCTGTCTATTAATTATCATGTGTTAGTGCTTTTTTCTGCAACTTTCCTTCAAACTTTTCATTATAAAATTAATCTTTTGGTTAGTATTTGGTTAGCATTTTTGCTGTGCATAGGAATCTAGCATTAACATTGACTTTCTTTGCTCAGGCAATAATGATAGAGCATATTACACCAGCAGTGCATTTTTCAGTTTATTTTATGCCTGTGGAAGGCTCATTACTTTGAGAAAGATCCATAATTTACCATCATCGTAAATGTAAGTGGTGAGGCCTTCCTCATGAATAAAATAAACTTATCATGATATTGCGTTTTGTTTAATATTATAATAATTAATGTGTCTTATTATGTTCTTAATTCTTTAACCCATCTACTTCCTTTTGTTTTGATTTGATCTAACAACTAGAAAGGATATGGCTCCCGGTGCAATATAATTTTAAGATCCAACTTTTTACTGCTGTTTCCTGCCTTTTTGTCCTAAATCTTCCAGTTCTTTGGATCATGAGAGACTGGAAGTACGATGGGAGAATCGTACAAGGACCCTACAAAAGTCCTGACACGTGCACCTTTGTGGGAATTGCTCAGGAAGTTTAAACTTCTGATGGACTGAATCCTTGCTGCCTGGGACACTCGACGAATGTCTCCGACCCTGAGCTACATTCAGAGACTTGGAAGAGATCCCCGTTACTTAGCTTGATAGTTACCCAGGAAATGTTAGACAGATTAAAGCTGGGTAACTCTAGAACTAACCCGCTCCCCCATCCCTCAATTAGCGCCCCAACCAGGCCCGATTATCCCCCCCACAACCTGACTACCCTACTACCACCCTGCCCACCTCCCGCCAAACAACTACTACCTCCCCAACCTGACCCAACTACCCACTGTCCACCCTACTAGCTTCCCGACCCAACTCGACTGCCTCTGACCACCTGACCTCTAACCACATGACCAGCCCCCCCTCCCCCACCGCCCAACTTGACCAGGCTACCCCTGATCCCACCTCACCCACTCACCCATCTACAGACTCTCTCTCACCTATATTCCCACCTCCTTACTTCACCAACTTACCCACTCGCCCCCAACCCCCCCGAGTCTACTGCAATCTGATGGAGATCCCCAGGAGATGCTGCAGTGTATATTTTTTCAGCCAGGATCAGAAGAATCCAGAAGAAATGTACATTCACATTGGGTTGGGAAAATCTTTACAGGTTGCAGCAATGCCACTGCCACTGACTAGAAGACTGTTCCTATAGACATGTTCGTATTTATAAGATAAGGCAGCTATGGTGCCTTAATCATTCAGACAGTAGCACATTGAGTGCCATACATGACAGGGCAGTGACTATTTTCCCATCTGTCTATGTAACATCAGTAGTTTGCATCTCTATGCACTTTAACTTAATTTCAAGGTGTTTAACAAATGGAAACAGATGCCAAAGCAGGGAATGAGAGAGGGGTGAACGAAAGCCTGGTCAAAGAATGAGTTTTGAGAGGCCTCTTGAAGTGATGAAGAAATCGGAAAAGGCTTCAGGCAGGGAGTTTCAGAAAGTGGGGCCAAGATTGCTGAAGGCTCAACTACAAGGATGCAGCAAAAAGAGGGATCAATTATAGAATTAACAATTAGCAACATTCCTTGGTCTGGCCATTATCCAATCACATTTTGAATTTTTCTGAGTTTTTCTAGCTAATGACCATTAGGTTGTTTTTGCTTCTCTCTGCAGACTTTAGAATGGAGCTTTACTGTAAGCTGCAATGACTTATATGCCACATGTATCCTGTGACATATCCATCAACACACTTAGCTTTAGTATTAATTGACAACACGTTTAATATTGAAGTCACAGTATGCTTTCAAATTTGGCATTTATGAATAGTTCATGGGTTATGGTACTACAACAGTAGAATGGGATGATGTTCAGTAAAATCACCAAGATTAGAGAAGTTATGGTATTCAGTTTCTGTAGCTGTGGTGTTAGTTCAGATCAATATTTTCAATGCTTTTGATGATTGGAGATTTTTTGGTTGGGAAAATTAATTTCTTGGAACAGCAGGAACTGTCAGCACTGAAAACTATGCAAGAGTTATCCCTGAACAACTGTTCAGCGGCAGAGCCAATCATTCACAAAATAAAGAACAAGTGTTGACCAGTGTTTTCTTTTCTCCAAACCTTTTGGTTTAGCAATGTTGTTTGAGGTTTAAATGCACATTGGAAGGTTCTACAAGCAGTTTATGTAACAACTGGGGAAATATAACAACCTTGGATTAGAAACAAAGATTAATTATGAAGGAGTACCTTTTAGAAGGAAAAAGGCTGCCAATCCTAAGGGCGGAATCATTCCAGGTTTGCACAAAGTGTGGTAGTGGGTGGGAAAAAAGTCACTTTATCCACCAGCTGCAATTGTGGGTTTTTGCACCATATCATCCCATTCCTGGCTCATTAATTATGCAGCCACAGGAAACACACCATCTCGCTTGCTGGCACCTTCCAATTTGCCCACCAGACCATTACCTCATTGCTCCATCACTCAGGGTGCTATATTTAAACTGCAGCCTTGCGCACGCTTCTCAATGCTTGCAGCCCAAGACTACTCTGATGAAGACATGGTCCCTAAAGCCAAGAAGAGTGCAGCCCCCAATTCAGTGACACATCCCTGAGATGCCTTCTGGATGCCATAGAGGCCCACCGATAAAAAATAAAGGGGTATAGAACCGTAACATTGATACTAAAATCAATGGTAAATATTGACACTAGCATAACTTTTGCTTTGGTATTATTTCTCCTCTTCCCCTCAGTTGGTCTTTTCATTCCTTGATAAATAAATTAACCTTTTCCAAAGCTGTTTGATTATCAACCATTAAAGAAAGGTGAAAATATCAGACCACAGTGGCTCTGCATTTGATTTATTTATTTTCTCTTGTGAGAAATTATGTGGATATGACTCTGCAACTTCATAGCACAACAAGACTCAGATGTGCAATTCATCAAATCAGGAATCACAGGCATAAGTTTACATTTTTTCATCTTATGATAAACCAATGCAGGTTCAATGTGCTGACACTTGTGCTGCATCCTTGTATTATAGATGTTTATTTTTCTTATTTTTTTCACAGGATGCAGGCATCGCTGTCAAAGCCAGCATTATTGCCCATCCGTAATTGCCCTCAAGAAGGTGGTATATAGGCATTTAAACCTTGCTTGTTAAAATGAATGAATTGTTCAAGAAATAAATCACAACAATCTGAAGCTCCTTACATTTTTGAAGCATTTGGAAGTAAAAGACAATTCAAAATATTTAATCAATGACTGAAATGATTAAATTCCTGGGTACAGTTGGAAGTTTAATGGCCTCTGGAACAGACAGGAATGTGCTGAATTGAGGCCTTAAGCATAACTCAGTTAGTTTCTCAATTTGTGTCTGAAATATAATAATGTTCAGTGATAAATCTCTTTACTCCTTGCAACTAATCTGGGAAACCAATCCTGCACAGGTTTCCTGTTTTTTGAAGTAAAACAATGAATAGATGGGCAAGAAAAGCATTGCATAGCAGTGAATGAGTCAATGCCTTCAGGAAAAAAGGGAGGAAATTGTAGAAGAGAATTAGTGAGAAATAAGGATCAAATGTCGGTATTTTGATTTTTTTTAAAAATTATAATGGCTAATGAAACATTGGAATCCATTTATCTGTTTTTCCGTTACAATAATCTCATAAGGTTGAGTTTTATAAGTTTTTTTTTAGAAATTCTTTTCAATAGAAACATTTGTAAATTTGAAGGTTGCAAACCAGCAGCATCAATAGTGTTAAACACAAGTCATTATGTTGCCATGGAAGAATTATCTTGGAGATTATATCAATGATATGCCCCACAAAATATGACTCAAATAAATTATCCTTCAGAAACTTAAATCACATTCACTTTTCTGCCTGCTTGATAATTTTCAATTACCTGATGTATTATATTCCCAATTTCATTGTTCAGCCTATGCAACGCCAGGTTTTTGAGTTATTCCTTCTATCTCAATAATATATGCAGTGGGCTGACTATAGGGATGTATGATTTCTTTTCTACTGGTAGCCATTTAGACAATCTAATGGATCTATTATCGTTTACTTCCTGTTACCAATGTCATTTTCTGTTTCTCGAAGCGCACAGGAATAATCATATTTGAAATACTCAGCAGGTCCAGCAGCATCTTTGGAGTGAAAAGCCGTTAACATATCAGCCTTTGACAGAACGGTAGGATGAGACATCATGATGTAAGGTTATTGGCTTGAAATGTTAACTCTGTTTTCCTTTCTCGCTGCCTGACCTGTTGATAATTCCAGAACTTCCTGTTTTTATTTCAGATTTCCAGCATCGAAAGCATTTGTTTTTTGCAATTCTGCTTGAATATTGTCAGAAGTATCAGAATAGTAACTTGTATTATACTTGCACCCAGAAAGTTAGAACTGAACTACATGTTTCTTGGCTTACAGTTAATGTTATTTTCTCATCTTATCAGCTAGCATTGTTGGTCAGATAAGACAAATGGTTTGCAAGAAGGTTTTACAAATGTCTTTCAGATCATTTATTGTCTTGTTTCCTTACTCATTGTTGTGTTGTATGTATGGTCTTAATGTACTTAATGTAATCAGGTGAACATTTTATTGAGTGTTGGAAGGACAGATTTTAAATACCTTTGAATCAGAATTATTGAACAATGTAGGTTACAATGGAAGAATTGTGGCTTTTAATTCTTGGGGATTGCCTGAGAATAAATTGAATAGCCTCATTCTATGAGCAGAATTTTACGTCCGTGCCCAACCTGATTGGGTATAAAATAATGCGTGATTACGTCAGGCGAGTGTACCGACGTCATCATGCAATCGCGTGATATTTCAGTCAGCGGGTGCGAGCAGGTGCCAGAGCTGCATGTGCTATTATTTAGGAGGGCACTTAAGGCCATTAGAAAGCCAAATGATGTCGATTTTTCACTGCCCATACAATTTTGCGCTTGTCGCACGGGAAAATTTCAAAAACCTCATCCACGGGCGGGATAAAAGGGTCAGCAGCATTGCCAGTGTTAGTAATGGGGAGTTTGGTACATAGTTTGCTGCTAGTGAATTATTGAATTTGGCAGATTTACCTATGTACAGGGCTTCATTGTTAGCATTTCCAGGCTTCAGTTCAGGTCTCTTTGGTGTCTCCAAGGTCCCCGGAGGATTCAGATCATGTGGACCCTTCCAGGTATCAGACAGCCTTCCATTACCCTGGTTTTGGGGATTGTGGTCTCCGCTGGTGGCACCTCCTCTGAGGAGGAAGGGAGAGGCAGAAGGGAGAGGAGGCCAGGTGTCCCAATGCAGCTTCCAGGGCAGGGACCTGTGGGACAAGAGGTGCAGGCACAAGGGGGCACAGGCCTAGCAGGAAGTCCAGGGCGGAAGATGCCACTATCCTGCCACCAGGGTTTACAGGCGGCGATGCAGCTACCTCAATATGTCTGAGATGCAATGCCGAGGGAGGCTCTGCCTCTCAAGGGAGACAATGACCTCCATTTGTCAGATGATTGGGCCTGAGGTCAGCTCTGACTGTGGACACCTCATGCCAGTGGCTCTGAAGGTCACAGCGGCCCTCAACTTCTAAGCCTCCGGCTCTTTCCAGGGGTCAGTGCAGGATCTGTGTGGAGTCTCCCAATCAGCTGTCCATAGTTGCGTCAAGCTGGTGATAGAAGCTCTGTTCAGTGAGTACTGACGTTTATTCTATACCATACAGACAAGGCCAGCCAGGCTGAGCGAGCCAGAGGCTTCACAGCGATTGCTCGGTTCCCCCGTGTCCAGGGTGCCATCAACTGCACACATGTGGCCACCAAGGCGCCAGCAGGTGAGCCCGGTGCCTTCATCAACATGAACATGCAGATAGTGTGTGACCACAGGATGCTGATTCTACAAGTCTGTGCAAGGTACCCAGGCAGCTCCAATAACGCTTAAATCCTGAGACACTCCCAGGTGCCGAGGCAGTTCAGTGCTCCAGCCCGACTAGGTGGATGGCTGTTGGGTGACTAGGACCATCTGTTGAAAATGTGGCTCATGACGCCTCTCCGCAACCCAAGAACAGAGGTAGAGAAGCAGTACAATAGAGTCATGTCTCCACAAGAGTGATGATAGAGAGAACTGTAGGTCTTCTCAAGATTTACTTCCGATGCCTGGACCATTTAGGGGGTGTACTACTATGCCCCCCAGAGCGGGTGACACTGATAGTGGTTACATGCTGCGCTGTTCACAATCTGGCACTGGCAATGGGGGACGCACTGGAGGAAGAGGATCTTGGCACAACTGCACAGGCCACAGATGATGAATCTGGTAGTGAGTTAGAAGAGGAGCATGGTGAGGGGAACACTGAGGGCGTGCAGGCAGACCTCAATAACCTCCAGGGAGGCAGGGACACCCGGGACACCTTGATCCAATGCTCCTTCAGCTAGGCTACCAAAGATTAGCTTCAAACTCATGCCAGGTCTGCCGCCTCCATCTGGGATGTCTGAAATGACTCTTTCATTTGCACCCAAAATCCACTCAATGCCTGTGCAATAAAGTGTCCAGCATTACATGTTAGCATGCCCTGCACCAGAAAGAAAAAAAGGTGAAGCATACTCAGACCATCAGAACCAAAGCAAATTTAATGTTATCGTCGCATTGAAATCATTATGACATTAAAATTACTGGTGTTGATGTCCACACCAGCAGACATACAAAACAAACATAAATGAACAGAAAATCACCCATGAACTGTCCCTCTCATGCTCATGGCGCCTTAAGCTCGCATTTGTGAGTGCTATGTTTTGGTGTGTCCCCCTCACTGGCATTGGCATTGGAGACAGCCTGCTGACTCTTGTTGGCCTTGATGACCTTGGCGCTCGTCCCCTAGCCAGTGGAGTCTGTGCTGGCGCAGATGGGAGGGAGTGGCCAGTGCCACGCTGGCATCTCCCCAGTCATCGCAGCCTTTTCAGATGCCATGGTCACTGGCAGAGGGGCAGAGGAGCTGCTGCCATCATCCAGAGCGCCCTTAGAGGAGCCCACAGAGACGACAAGCAGCTCATGTGCCAATGTGAGATCGCTCTGGACCTCCCTGCTCACCATGGATGGACGGGCACCTAGCTGGGATACTGGGTGCCTCATCCATCTCTCACACTGGCACTGACCACCTGAGGTCATTGCCTGTGTGAGGGCTTGTAGGACCGAGCGCAACCCCAGGAACCCCTGATTTTGTCCCTGGAGCTGCCTCTCCATGAATGTCGCCACTGTCTAAATGGAGGAGGCATTGCAGTCGGCCATTAGGGTCAATGCAATGCTTTCTCCTCGTGGACTCCTCCATAATGGAGACTATGGCACGCAGGCCCTCATGGATTTCTGCCAAATCCTCCCGCACATCTCGCTGGATATCCAGCATCTGCTGCCTAATGGATGACTCCAGAGGCTCATCTGCCTTCAACTGAGCATCGTCCTGGTCCCCAGCTGTCCTCCAACTGCTGGCGGCCTGGGCATTCTTTGTCTGCACTTCAAGTGAGTGTGAAGTGCTCTCACCAATGTGCACTGACATTCTAGCCACCGATCCATTGCTCACTGAGGCGCTGGTATCTGCGCTGGTGCCTGCTTCAGAGAGCGGGTATGACGAAGGCGTAAATGAAGCCCGGTGCCCCTTTGGGGTCCAGAGAGTGAGTGCGTGCTGGCAAATCTAAAAGGGAGAACAAGGACATGTCATTAGTTAAAGTCATTACACTGTCATTATGCATGCAAGATACCCTGGTGAGACAATGGAGATCTGCATCACGGTGTCATCGTCTTCCAATGATCAATGAGGACTCCAGATTCGAGGCTCACACCAATGAAGATATTATACTAGAATGGTTGCACAATCCAAAATTCTCACCTCTGTGCACTGCACTTTTACCTTCGTCTGGTACCCCCACCCCTCTACACCCGGTTGCACATGGGGTGTGCCGGCTCTCCGGTTCCAGGGCTTCCTGCTTAACCAGGAGAGCAGCAGCAGGTTGGGCGGGCCTATACCTGTACATGATCTCTCTGCTTGGTTACGGCTCATCTTCTCCTGAAAGGACAAAGGAGCATTGATTAATCCACTCTCTACCTGCAGCGCCATTGCAGGCTGGCCAACCCCAGCTGAGGAACACCTCACAGGGCACATCCAAATTGTGGCCCTTGAGCCACAAGGCGCTCAGTCCAAGCTGCCAGGGCTCACTGCCTTGGCCAGCTCCGACGTCATTGACAGTTGGCAGTCAGACTCTAGCATCCCTGAGGTCCATGGGGGATGGCCACTTCTGCACAATGACCCATGCCAACATGATATTCATCCTTCCTGAGCGCAGCAGGTCATTGTAGCGCTTCCGGCACTGCACCCAGGTGGGCTGCACCACGTCATGGCTGCTCACCATTGCTGACACCTTCCCCGCAAGCCCTCTTGGTGAGGTGCAGTGGCCTCCTTCTCTGGAGACAAGAGTGTCTCCCCTGGCAGCCACCTCATCCAGCAGCAACGCGAGGCATTCATCCGAAAAGCAGGGGGGGTTGCTGAGTGCCCACCCGACCAGCCCTCCCGCCTGGCATCTCCAGCTGCACTTGATTCCATCAAGACAACACAGAAAAGACATCCTTCCGTGGCAGACTTTCTGGGGCTGCCTGGTTGTTTTTAAACCGGCTGCCGGGTTGCTATTAGACCCGGCGGCTGACAGGTCTCCGCCCCCGCTCGGCCTTTCCTGACCTGTGAAGAGCCGCGTTTCACACTAGGTGAGCCTTAATTGGCCCACCAGCATTAAATCACGGTTGGGGGCCGATTGCACGCGGCGGGCCGTTTCACTGCTGCTCCCGGCCTTGCCGACAGCACCCATCCGCCAACCTCAAAATTGTGAGCTATATCCATGCATTTTTGATGGGAAAATTAATTGAGGTATTTGCCTTTCATCATCTTTTAACTGATCCACTCATTTTCTTTCCCTTTCTCCCCTTCTTTCAAAGGTAGCTCATAAACTCATGTCTGAAGATTACATTTTTTTATGTCTAATAAGAAAAATATAACCTGAATAGATTGCCGTTTCTCAGCTGCGAGGCTTCATTTTTGCACTTGCACCACTCTAGGTACATTCCAGACAGAATGCGAACATGATTCCTAATGTGCCAAGGGATCTCTGGCAAACACATTGGGTCTGAATTTTCTAACACACTTCTGGTGGAACTGCAGCAGAAGACCAACAAAATAGGCTGAGACTTACCTGCAGGTGTTTGCTTGGGTTGTACCCTCCCCCCATTCCTAAATAAAGTTACGCATCAGACAGGGCCTGGATGTGGGGTAGGAAACTCCCATCCAGCGGTTTCCTTGGTCTCAGACTGCAAAATATTGGGTAGACTGTGAGGAGTAATATGCCAGCCTGCTGGTTAGCAGAAATGAAGCCCAACTAGGGAGCCTGGCCCTGCAACTGCAGATGGACCACCAAAATTTTCCTGCAATTTCTTCTTTTTGGGATTCTTTCAAAATGAAGCAAGTGAGAATTTGCTTTCTGCTTGGAGCCTGATAATTGTTAGTTGTGAAAAGGACAAAGTCCATCTTATTTCGTCTCTATTATCCTGATAATTATATAGTACAATAATGGACTTTCTAGCTCATGACAGCAAAGCAATGGCTATCTACAATTGTTTCCACTGGCAGGGGGAAGATCAATATCCACAGGACTCCAATAAAAAATAATTAGTGAAAAATCCAAGCTGAAAATAGATTTTTTTTTACACAGCAAGTTGTTGTGATCTCAAACAAATTGGACGGAATCGTCCCAGATTTGCACTAAGTGCAGTAGTGCGCGGGTAAAACGACATTTTACCTCCTGGCCATGATGGCGGGTTTTCACGCCATATCACCCCATCCCACCATATTATTTATGCATGCCCTGGAAACATGCCATTTTGACGGCAGGCGGGCTCTCATAACCTCGCCGCTTCATCATGCCAGGCACCATATTTGAAGTCCAGCCACGCGTGCACATCTCAGTGCTTCCAGCCCATGACTGCTGCAGGGAAGATGCCCACAAAAGCCTAAAAAGCTGCAGCCCCCAGGTTTAATGACACATCACTGGAACGCCTTTTGGGCGCAGTGGAGGCCATGATGACCTCTACCCCCTCTCTGGCAGGATGGGCAGCGGTATTACCAACCAGGCTTAGGAGGTGGGGGCAGTGGTAGTCAGTGCCAATGCCCTGCAAAGGAGGACAGCTACCCAGTGCCACTACAGGATGAATGGTCTCATCCGATCCGCCAGGGTAAGTCACTCTTCTCATCACTCTCAACTCACACCCTCACAAACCCATCACACATCCACAGGGATCTCACACCTCAAGGGACAACACCACTAACTCTCACACATGCCCTCACATCTCCATCAGGCTCATATCCTCTCAAGCTCACATCCTCATCCTGTCCATGGCGCCGCTCATCATGCACACATTCCACACAGTGGTATGTGTCCTGCTCACACTCTCTCCATCTGTTTTCATGCAGGATAAGCCTGCTCATATCAGCAGGGAGAGGTCCCAGACTGGGGCTGGAGTTGCCCACATTAGGCACCTTACTCACTTTGAGGAGCGTGCCATCGCGCTGACTGGTGAGGATGTGGACCATGCCTGCGGCAACAGTGAGGTCAGTGGAGAATACCCACCTGAGGATCCTGCACCACATCATCCCTCCCTCAACCCAACTGTGAGTGCTGTCTCTCCTGCTTTTGACTCTGCTGCCATGCACTACTTACCTCTACTTTGGTTCACAGGGAGCTCTGCCAAGGGACCGACACCCTCAGCCAGCCAGTCCCTCAGCTCCATCCACATTCTCATCTCAAGCCAAGTGGACTTCTCCTCCAGTGAAGAGGTGGAAATAAGCAGCCTGGAAAACCCATCACTGCAGAGGGAGCAGCGGCCCCACGAGTGATTCTGGAGGGAAAAGTGTGTGTATGGCAGGGCCTTTCAGAGCCTCGTGCAAGCACTCTCCCATGCATGCAGATCCTTCCCAAACCACACTCACCTCAATGTCCTGAACATTTTGAATGCTGCCTGCTGGAGTTCACTTTCAGTTGTCCATCTGAGCCGACCTGCATCTCCACCCACCCACCGATCACATTCCCATGCACCACGAATCTCGTTTCGCTTTCGATTTAACGAGCATGGTCTAATTTCACTGCATTGTGCACTCCCCCATCTTTTACCTTCCCCCAGTCACCCATTTTCCTTTCCCCCATCACAGTTGACCCCCCTGGCATTACTTTCCACCTCTCCCCCCTTCCCTATCAGCCACAGCCCTTTTCTTTCAAGGATATCCAGGTGAACGTGCACATTCCCTTCCCTCCCAAAAATCCCACCCCCATCCACATTCACCTCCCTGACCACCTCCTTCCCACCCCCAGGGACGGTGTCTGCTTCCGGGTCCCCACCAACCACCCTCAGGGTCCCTTCTTTCACTACCGTTGAACCCTTAGTCCCAACACCTCTCCCGACTCCTTCCTCCAGCCTTACTTCTTCCTCCAGCCTCACTTCTTCCTCCAGCCTCACTTCTTTCTCCAGCCTTACTCCTACCCTCTTCCTGACTCCTTTCTCCACACTCACTTCTTCCTCTGCCCTTACTCCCTCCTCTCTCTGCACCCCTTCCTTCCCCTCAGACACCCTCCCCTCTCCGCACCCCTACTTCCCCCTGAACACCCTCCTCTCTCCGCACTCCTTCCCTTGCAACTTCTGCCCCCTCCCTCTTTACACCCACCTACTCAGTTGTCATCCTCTCATTACAGCCTTCTCCCCCCATTCTCCTTCCCCTCAACCTGCCCCCACCAACACCTTCATTCCCCCCCTCCCAACCTCACCCCATCTGACACCTTCATTCTCCCCCTCCCAACCTCACCCCATCCTGATGCCTCTTCCTCTCCCAGCCAATTCTAGCCCTTCCTCTCCCACCCCCTTGACCATCATCCTTGGTGACTTTCCAACTTCCTTGAGCTGCTTCACAGCAGAGCCATGTCCATGAGAATCCATCCAGCATGTGATGGACATTCCTTCAGTGTCCTGTTGGTGTTGCGCTCCAACATCATCTTCTCCTTGGATGTCCGTGATGTGAGCAAAGCTCTGGCGGGTAAGTCCTGACTTCTGCACATCACAGTTGTCAAGATGTTTTCTACACTGGTGTGTTTTCCTGCCGATGTGGGCGGAAGATCCAGCGGGGTTGGGGGGTGGGGCGGGGTGGGGGATGATTCCTGCAGGCAGGCCTAATAATGATATGCTGATGTATTACAATGAGGTTCCCGATGTCCGATGTTGGAGAACGCGGCCCACCATCGGCGGGCTGAGCGGATGATTATGAACTGGTTTCACGCCGTCATGAAACTGATCACGCTGCATTGAATGGTCACGCCACTGAACACACTTGACGCCGGCAGGCACGGGGAATCTTAGTCATTGCCTATAAGAGTGGTGGAAGTAGATTCAATAGTAGTTTTCAAAATGGAATTAGTTTAGGTGAAAAGCAGAAATTTTCAGGGCTGTTTGGAGAAGAATAAATACATGAGAATAATTGGATCACTCTTACAAAGAGTCTGATACTGATAGGGCACATGCATGATGAGACAAATCGTTTTCTTCTGTGCAGTATCATTCTTTGTTTTTTTTTAACATGCCCAGATATGGGTGAGGAAAACCTCGGTGGTGGAACTTTTCACAAACCATAGGTCGAAAATCATTTATTCCTTCCAAGCATGCTTTATTTAGCACGTCATGTTTCACATTATTCATATACATCACAAAGAATAAATACATGAAAATAATTTTGTGTGCCTGTGGATCTGGTACTTTTTTTTAAGTTATTCATTCTTGGGATGCATGCTCCCAAGGCAAACATTTATTGTCCATCCCCATTTGCCTTTGGGAAAATAATGGCGAGTTTTCTGCTTGAACCACTGTAGTCCATATGCTGTTCAGTAGGGTTTTGACCCAGTATCAATGAAGTAATGATGATATATTTCCAAGTCAGAATGATGTTTTATTTTATTCTTGCATGGGACGTGAACATCACTGGAAAGGACAGCATTTATTGTCCATCCATAACTGTTCTTGAGAAGGTAGTGATGAGCCAGTTTCTTGAACCACTGTAGTCCATGTGGATGCCGACAGTGCTTTATGGAGGGAGTTCTAGGATTTTGACTCAACAATAATGAAGACAGCATGTCAGGATGGTGTGTGATGTGGTGCGGAGCTTGCAGGTGATTGTTTTCATATGCATCTGTTGCCCTTGCTCTTCCAGATGGCAGAGATTGCAGGTTTGGAAAGTGCTGTCAAAGAAGCCTTGGTGAGTTGCTGCATTGCATTTTGTAGATGGTACACACTGCTGCCACTGTGCATTGGTGGTGGAGGGAATGAATGTTTAAGGTGGTGCATGGGGTGCCAGTCAAACAGGCTGCTTTATGTGCTGAGCTTCTTGAATGTTGTTGGAGCTGCACTCATCCAGCCAGGTGGAGAGTATTCCATCACGCTCCTTAATTGTGTCTTGTAGATGGTAGACAGGCTGTGGAAGTCAAGGGGTGAGTTAATCACTGTAGAATTTCCTGCCTCCAACAAACGGACTCTTGCAGTCACAGTATTTATATGGCTAGTCCAGTTAGGTTTCTGGTCAATGGTAACCCCCAGGATGTTGATGGTGGGGTATTCCATGATAGTAATATTTTTGAAGGTCAAGGGAAGATGGATAGATTCTCTCTTGTTGTAGATGGTCATTGCCTTACGCTTGCATGGTGTGAGTGTTACTTGTCACTTATCAGCCCAAGACGTATGGCTTGCTGGATTGGGGAGGTGGGGTGGAAATTGGAGGTGTTGGTGTTCACAGGCACATGGCACCCTTGGTGATGGAGATTGTGTATTTGGGAGGTCCTATTGAAGAAATCTTGGTATTATACTGCAATACACCCTGTAGCTAGTAAACACTGCACTCCTGATACTCTGGTGGTATTGCGACTGGATGTTTAATCTGAATCTCATGAATGGGCTACAGATCAAATGAAATGCTTTGTCCTGAATGGTGTTGAGCTTCTTGTGTGTTTCAGCACCTGCACCATTTCAGGCAAATATAGAGTATACCATCCCACTCCTGACTTGAATCTGGTAGGTGGTCGAGGAGTCTTGGGGATTCAGCAGGGGAAGTCACTCATCGTTGAATGCACAACCTCTGACATAACCAAGTATTTATGGAATTTACTGATCCAGCTTTTGGTTAACAGTGACCTGCATGCTATTAATGGTAGGGGATTTGGCAATGATAATGCAGCAGATTGTCAAGGGGAGGTTGTTACACCCTCTCTTGTTGGAGATAGTCATTGCCTAGTGATCATATGGTGTAAATTCTACTTACTACATGTCAGCCCAAGCCTGGATGTTGTTTAGGTTTTGCTGCATATGGGCACTGCCACATTACAAATGGAATTAAATACTGTGTGGCCACAGGGGAAACCCATTTCTGACCTTTATAATGAAGGAAATGTCATTGTTGAAGCAACTGAAGATGATTGGGCTTTGGATGCTGTCCTGAAGAATTTGTGCAGTGATGTCCTGGGGATGAGATGATTGGCCTCCAATAACCACAACCATATTCCTTTGTGTTAGGCATGACTCCAACCAATGGAGGGCTTTCCCCACTGCACCCCCACCTCTGATCCCCATTGACCTCAGTTTTCTAGCACCCTTGGCGTTGCTGCTTTGGTCATCTATGATAAAGGCCACAAAGGCTGGAAAGGTTCTGTTCAAGTAAGCTTTACTTGCTGTAATGCATCCTATAAATAGTACATAGAGCAGCCACAGCTGTTGTAAGAGCTTAGATATTGAGTTTGGAGGTAGAGGCACTGGTTTGTGCTGGATGTTCATCTTTTTGAGCGCTGCCTTTGCACTGATCTAGATTAAGTGCTGAGCATTCTGTTATACTCTATAGACAGTGAAGGGATCTGGAGGTGAGACATTTGTCAGGTTATCCAATCTATGCCCTGTTCTTGAGCCACATTTATGTGGTTTGCTCCGCTAAGCTTCTTGTTAATGGCAACTGCTGGGATATTAATGGTGGCGGTCTCAATGATAATGATGAAAGTCCAGGAAAGTAGTTCGGCCTTTCCTTGTAGGAGATGATCATTGCCTGACATTTACATACAGACATACGAACATATGAATTAGGAGCAGGAATAGGCCATTTGACCCCTTGAGCCTGCTCTGCCATTCAATAAGATTATGGCTAATCTCACTGTGGCTTCAACTCCAATTTTCTTAAGAGCCCTTTGACTCCCTTGTCAATCAAGAATCTAACTCATCCTTAAAAATATTCAATGACCCTGCCTCCACTGCTCTCTTGGGAAGAGAGTTCCACACATTCACAATCCTCTGAGAGAAAACAAAATCTCCTCATCTCTGTCTTAAATGGGAGACCCCTTATTTTTAAACTGTGTTCCCTAGTTCTAGTCTCTCCCACAAGGAAAAACTTCCTTTCAGCATTCACACTGTCAAGTCCCCTCAGGATTTTACATGTTTCAGTAAGATCACCTCTCATTCTTCTAAATTCAAATAGATACAGGCCCAACCTGTCCAACCTTTCCTCAAGGGTAACTTCCTCATCCCAGGTATCAGTTGAATCAATCTTCTCTGAACTGCTTCTATTGCAGTTACGTGCTTTCTTAAATAAGGAGACAAAAATTGTATACAGTATTCTAGATATATGTAATATGATTTATGTAGTATGGAAGGAATCTACCATTTATCGCACAAGGCCCGGAGTGTCATCCAGTCCTGTTGCAGGCTGAACATTATTGAAGAGTTATGAATGGCATGTAACACTGTTGAATTATCAGCAATCAGTCCCACTTGTGATCCCATCACGGAGGAATTCTGATGATACTGCAAAAAATTGCTGGGCTGAGGGCACAGCCCTGAGAAACTCAATGTCCTGGGTCTGCAATGTCTGACTTCTAACAACCACAATCAGCTTGTGTTTCAAGTTTCACTCTAGTGACTTAAAGGTTTTCACATTGATCCCTCTTACCCTAAGTGCTGTTATGACTCCTTAAAGGCATACTCAATTTAACGTTGAATTAAGCTGACTTCATACTACTGTATCTAATTCTGCGGATCTATCTGATCTGAGATGTTAACTAATAGATATATGCCAGTAATTTCTGTACGAGTTCTCCTGATCTCCCAACATAACTTCAGTGGTAGCTTAGCAGAAACACCAAACGTGTCTAGTTACATAGGGCAGGATTTTAGGTCGGCGTGCGGGCGCGATCAGCAGGCCCAGGAGCATGCGGGAGCGATTGGCCCCCGACCGCGATTTCACGCTGGATGGCCAATTAACTGCCAGCTAGCATGAAGTGTGTGCTGAAATGCTCAGCGCTGCCAGGCCGAGGAGGCCGGGCACTGACGTAAGTGCGGGTGTGGGGAGCACTGAATGAAAGCTCCCTGAAGGCAGAGAGCTGCCCAGGGAGCTGAAGAACTTAAAATCAATAAAGATTTTAAAATCCAGAAAAAAATGTTCATCCATCAGAATCAGTCACCTGAACATATACATGATAAAAATTCTGTCCATACATTTTATTTTTTTATTTAATAACGGAAACCTCATCCTGCCCTTGGATGAGGCTTCATCAAAAATGGAAAGTCCACCTGGCAGATTCACCTGTCTGCCAACCGTAAGGTTGGACAGACCACAAAAAATCGGGGACAATTACAACTTGAATGGGCTTAATTGCCCTCTTAATTGTCAGTGGGCGCGCTTCTGACTTTTGTGCATGCCCGCCGACTGAAATATTGCACGAGCGCAGGATGACGCTCACCCGATGTCATCATGCGCTATTTTACGCTCGAGGGGGTTGGGCGCGTGCCCACACGTCAACCTAAAAATTCTGGCCATAAGTTTGTTCAGATTTCAATATCCCATTTAAGTTGCAGCAGGAGATTTGGAAAACATGGCAGAAATTCTACTCCATGGATCTCAGATGTTAGCTGTTAGGCTGTAAGATCAGCTTTGTCAGACTAGTTTACAGGATAGATCAACCAAATTGATCAGTCTCCAGTAGTTGGGGAGGAAGAATTTGCCTGAATCTTGTATTGATCTAATGCATAGATCACTGATGATAGGTCCATCCAATATTTCCCTTCCTGTAGTTGTTTGGCTAGGTACTTCAAAGAATATTGTGGCCAGAATTTTGCCAATCATAGCTTGTCCCACCAATGGGACAGAAAGCTAGCCCTGAGCCCATGCCAATGGACAGTGGGACACTGGGCGGGCTATCACCGGCAGTGACCAATTAAGAAGCCACCACCAGGACCACCAGCTAATTGGGAATGGCAGCCCCAATTGCCAGGGGGCCAGCAGCTCAGCAGCTTTGTTAGAGGTGGCCACTGCTGAGGCTGCAGGGAGAAGAAGAGGGTGCCTCCATATTTAGGCACCTTGAAGGCCTGTTAAGATTTTTAAATTTAATATGTCGGGGCCAGTAGACAGGCCCTAGCAAATGGAGAGTGATCTCTCCAGTGGCGGTGTCATTGCTGCTGCGAGGGATCCTCTGTGGCCATGGATCAACCATTAAGGAAGGCACTTTCCCAAGAGTCCGTTAGGACATTTGCATGGTTTACCTGGCCTTCTCAGCATGTTGTGGGCGCCCCTCCTGAGACCAGTAATATGCTGGATGGGCTGGAGTGGCTATAGTGGCCAATTAATTGGTTTAATTGGCTGCCATTTCCAGTCACCAGGCACCATTGCTGCTGCTGTAGTTGTTGTTGAGAACATCTCATAGTGGCAGGAAGACATCAGGCTTCCCTCCCAATGCTTTTACCACCATTTTACAAGGCATCTTGCCTCCCAGCCCATTTTCAGAGGGCTGGTAACATGTCCTGTGAGGCAACGTACATTCTGGACTAATCAGTTTTTACAACAATCCAGAAGTCTTTCATGATTTTTATTTCTTGAAGTAATTTGGAAATGACCAGATTAATTTAATGCACTTTTGCAATTTGCCACAGTGAAATTTTCAACTCATTGCTCTGGGATTGCTAGTTAAGTAATGTACACCTCATCCCTGGGATCATCTTATTGAATCTTTTCTGCACCTTCTCCATGGCCTTAAATAATATCTTTATATACAGGAGTCTTCGAGGTTTGTGCCACTCCCAAGCAGGTACTCAGTATTAGAGACTGAAGGAGTGAAGCCCAGACCATGGCACCAATGGGGAAGAAACTGTACAGGAAGGAACTCCAAAGCATAGAAATGCAGTTGTTATAGGAGATTTTGCAATAAGGGGGACAGAGAGGCATTTCTGTAACCATCATCATGAGTCCCACATGATGTTTTGCTTCCTGGTGCCAAGGTAAATTACTTCATAGAGGGGGTGCAGATTATTCTGTAGGGAGAAGGGAATGAGCCAGGAGCTGTGGTGCACCTACATGCCGACGATATAGAGAGGGCAGGTATTGAGGTCCAAAGGTCAGATTTTCAAGAGCTATGAAAGTCATTAAAAAGTAGGATAAAAGCAAAATACGGTGGATGCTGGAGATCTGAAATAAAAACAGGAAGTGCTGGAAAAATTCAGCAGGTCTGACACCATTTGTGGAGAGAGAAACAGAGCTAACACTTTGAGTCCAATATGACTACTTCAGAACTCTCAGTTAAATAGTAGGACCTCGAGGGTAGTAATCTCTGGATTACAACCAGTGCCATGCAGTAGCTAGATTAGGAATAGAAAGATAGGGAGGATCAATGGGTGGCTTGAAGCATGGTGCAGGAGGGAGGGCTTCAGATTCTTGGGACATTGGGGCAGGAGGCTCCTATTCAAAATGGATGGGTTGTGCCTCAACAGAATTCGTGGTGGCATTCACTAGTGTGGTTTGGGTTGGGGGGGTTGGCGTTTAAACTAAATTGGCAGGGGGTTGGGTGCAGAAGAACATAAGTGCATAAGAAATCGGAGCAGGAGTAGGCCATTCAGCCCTTTGAGCCCGCTCTGCCATTCAATGAGATCATGGCTGATCTTCTATCAACATCATTTACCTGCACTATCCCCGTATCCCTTGATGTTTTGAATATGTAAAAATCTATCGATTGCAGTCTTGAACATGCTCAACAACTGAGCCTCATCTCAGTCCTAAATGGCCTGGCTCTTATTCTGAGGCTGTGGGAGGAATTTTCCACCCTGGAGACTAAGTACACTTGTGGGCAGGAAAAGCAGCACAGTTCCCGCCAGCTGGCATGGCGGGTTTCTGCGCCAGATTGTTCACTTTTCAGCTTATTATATATGCATTAACCTGAAGGACATCATATCTCGTGGAGGGGCAGACTGGGATTCATCCATCCCACCATGACCTCATTGGATCATCCTTCTACGCATCATATTTCAACCGCATGCGCAGCATCCATCACTCTCTGCAACCTAGGACTGGTCATAGTGATTGATGGCCCCTAAAGGAAGGAAGAGTAACGCCCCCAAGTTCAGTGACAATGTGCTTTCCTACCTATCTTTGCATCATCAGCAAATTTAGCAACCATACCTTATGTCCCTTTATCCAAGTCATTTATATAAATTGTAAAAAGTTGAGGCCCCTGCACTGATCCCTGGGGCATCCTGCCAACCAGAAAAAAGGCCCATTTATGGCTACACTCTTGTTTCATGTTAGCTAACCAATTTTCTATCCATGCCAATATGTTACCTCCTACACCTCCTATTTTCTGCTATAACTTTTGATGTGGCACCTTATCAAATGCCTTCTAGAAATCTATGTACAGCACATCCACCGGTTCCCCTTTATCCAAAGTATATGTTACTTCTTCAAAGAACTCCAATAATTTGGTTAAGCATGATTTCCCTTTTACAAAACCATGTTGACTCTTCCTGACTGCCTTGAATATTTCCAAGTGTCCTGCCATAACTTCTTTAATAATAGGTTCTAGCATTTTCCCTATGACAGATGTTAAGCTAACTGGCCTGTAGTTTCCTGCTTTCTGTTTCCCTCCCTTTTTAATGAAGGAGTTACATTTGCTATTTTCCAATCTAATGGAACCTTCCTCAAATCCAGGGAATTTTGAAAAATTAAAATCAATTATCCCACTAGCCACTTCTTTTAAGACCCTAGGATGAAGTCTGTCAGGAAGCGGGGATTTGTCAGCGTGCAGCTCCAACAATTTGCTAAGTACCACTTCCCTGGTGATTGTAATTTTCCTGAGTTCTTCCCTCCCTTCCATTTCCTGATTTACAGCTGTTTCTGGGATGTTACTTGTATCCTCTACAGTGAAAACCAATGCAATATACCTGTTCATCTGCCATCTCTTTATTTTCCATTATCAATTCCCTAGACTCACATTCTATAGGACCAACACTCACTTTGTTAACTTTTTCTTATTTAAGTATCTACAGAAACTCTTACTCTCCATCTTTATATTTCTAGATCACTTTTTCTCGTACTCTAATTTTTCCCTCCTTAGTAATCTTTTGATCATTCTTTCTGTCCTTTATATCCTATCAAATCTTTTGACTTGCCACTTGCCTTTGTGCAATTATATGCTTTTTCTTTAAGTTTGATACTATCTTTAAGTTTTTTCCTTAATCACAGGTGGTGGGTCCTCCCCTTGGAATTTTTCCTTCTCATTGGAATATATCTATTCTGTGCATTCTGAATTATCCCTTTAAATGTCTGCCACTGCATCTCTATTGATATATCCCTTAACCTAATTTTCCAGTTCAGTTTAGCTAGCTCTGCTTTCATTCCCACATAATTGCCCTTATTTTAAGTTTAAGATACTAGTCTTGGACCCACTCTTCTCTCCCTCAATCTGAATATAAAATTCAATTGTATTATGATCACACCTAACAGGGACGCTTTCATTATGTTGCTATCAATTAATCCTGTTTCATTGCACAGTGCCAAGTCTAGTATAGTCTGCTCTCTGGTTGGCTCCAGAACATGCTGTTCTAAAGCACGATCCCAAAAACCTTATATGAACTCCTCACCTAGGTGACGTTTGTCCATCTGATTTTTCCAATCTATATGTAGATTAAAATTCCCCCATGATTATTGCTGTACCCTTCTGACAAGCTCCCTTTATCTCTTTCTTTATGCTCTGTCTTACCATGTAGTTACAATTAGGAGGCCTGTACACCACCCCCACAAGTGATTTCTTGCCTTTATCAATTCTCATCTCAACCCAAACCGCTTCTACATCTTGGTTTCCTGAACTAAAGTATTGCCTCTCTAATGCATTGATACCATCATTAATTAGTAGAGCCCCTCCACATTTTTCTAGCTTCCTGTCCTTCCTAAAAGTCATGAGCCCTTCAATATTCAGGTCCCAATCTATAATGTAATGGCTATCAGATCGTACTTATTTATTTTTATTTACACTATCAGTTCAAGGCCCACTAGCAGCCAGCCCATCAGCCCCAGCCCCCACACCACCTCAGATGAGGATCTTGAGAACACACTGGATGAAAACCTATCACAGCATTTACCCGTACCCTCCAACAGCACAGAGACACACACCTTGATGGAATCTAGTTGTAGAGTAATCTCAGGGTCACAATCTGATGAACACAGAACAGACTAGGTCCAAAGCAGGAGGAGGCAGGGACATCCAAGGTCACCAGCACTCAAAGGACTGCTGGAGGCCAGCCTCATGCAAAGTCCGAGTCAGATGATGAGGCTGTGAACTAGGCCCTTACACAAATGGTGCAGCTGCAAAGAGGGACACGGCAACATCAGGCAGGGTTGCCAGATGCCATCGCCAGATTGTAATGGATGCTGAAGCAGTCTGTCTGTGTTCAGTCTTATGTCATATCACCAACCGAGGTCAACACTGGCAGGATGGCAACTGCCATGGAGACCTTGGTCCAGGGCATTGCATCTGATATGCACCAGGACCTGCACTCCATCGCTCTAGGTATGAGTGGGATCCATCAGTTGTTAGGTGAAAGGGAGATGGAGCAATTCAATCTCACTCCAGGTACCCCTTCTCTTCAAGGGGTCAGACAGGTGCCCTAGGTCAACCATAGGGAGGATGAGCATCAGCTGGACACTCCGGGCCCAGACACCCAGTTAACTCCAAGAGTTTCCAGCTGATCCCAAATCCCTCTAACTGTGACCCCATCATCTGCAGCTCCACAGGCTGAGGAGGATGCACCTGCCCCATAGCAGGAGACCCAAAGTAGGCAGGAGCCCACCAGACCTCAGGCCTCCAGAGGACATCTGCCAAGTTCATCACAGACAACAGGGCATAGCAGTCACCAGTCATCGTGGATGTTAGGGATGCACCAAGGTAGGGTATGGAAAATTAAGAGATACAAGGAGCACAACGGTAGCACATGTGTCCACAAACTGAATATATAATGCGCACAAATGTAAATAGATTGTGACTCTTTCCACTTATTATGTTGTGTATGCCTTTTCTATCTGATGATACACTTCATGGCCAGTCAAGTGTCACAGATGTCCCCCATCTTCCCAGCTGTCACATCATCTGCCTCCACTCTATGGTGTCTAGAACCATCTCATTACAGTGCCTGGCCATTCTCTGTGCAGTATTGACATGAGTGAAGCATCTGCTTCTAAGTAATTTGTGGTTGGCCAAGGCATCTCTGAGACCTGTTTCAGATGTTCATATAATGTTGCCCCATGAGTTTAAAACCTTGAAGCTGCTTTAGACCCTGATGCTTCTGCACTGAAGAGTGCTCAATGTGGATCTAACAGGATTGAATGGTGACGTGCATGGAATCGGTGCATCTTTCATTTCATCTCCAGGTACTTTCTGTCAGCCTTGAGTGCTCTCTACATATGAACGCAAATCTTGAGCTACTGCGCTCCTGTTTGCCTGCAGTGTTATCTCCTGTCCACATGGATATCTGATCATCGCTCCAGTATTAGTCCCCACCTTCATGATTTAGAGCTATGAACCTTGCTGACACATGTTGGGCCTTGCAATTCCTGCTAAATCCATGCGACTTAGGAGTTTTGTGCAGAGGCCCCAGATGCCTGACTTGGACATGGGAGGATGCATCGCTGGGCCAGAAGGTCTGGCTAGCGTCTCATCACAGTAACCCTCTGCCAGCTCTGGGATGGTCAATTGAGATGGTAATGTGCAACTTACCATTGTTTCGGTGTGCCTGGTTACCATGTGCATATGTCAGACTGTTGCAATGAAAATGTGGAGGTCTCAAATGTGGAGGGATCAGAGCGAGGCTCCAATACATCCGATGTGTGCTCTTTATTATCAATGATCTGGATCCTTAAGGGCTAGATGGAGTGTCAGCATTTTCAGACCCACAAATGCCACTGCTAGGCAGCATGGGAAATTGGAAGACTCCAGATGGAGGCATGGTCATGAATGTTTGACAGATATCAGACTGTGCTGCTCCTGAAGCTTTCACGGTTCACTGAAAGGTGAGCTGAAGTGCAGCCCCACATCCATTACTGAGAGTTACAGATGACTGCGTCCTGAAGAAATATCTAATGCTGGGGACTGAGTATGATGATGAGGCCTGAACACTTGTCTTGCATGAACGATTGCCAGTGCGAAGATACCACAGCGCAGATTCAGAACTGACTTTACACAATAAGGCGAGAACCACTGGGTGATTATCTTTCTTGAGGCACCGTGTCAGACTGTAGGCATACTGCCACAAGAGCACTAAGGACTGCAGTGCTGCTCCTGCCTTTGGATGGTTGCCATAGGCAGTGGAATGGTGGTGAGACGCTTGAAGAGGGTGCACCATCTTAACTCTGCTCACAAAACGCTACGTTGCAGTTATTATCCCATAACAGAAAGGCCACATGCTCCAGAGACTGCCTTACCTGCCAAGGATGAGGACATCGTGACACAAGATTGTAATTCCTCATTCAGAGATGGGTGTGCTGCATTGAGATGATTAGGATCGTAACCAAGCTGGTAAGGTGGACCCAACATAGAGGACACTGGTCAAAGAGGCTCATATGAGCTACTTGTCTTCATCCTCCTGGAATCTGGTGGCTATAAGCGTGTCATGTGCGTGCCTGCCTCATATGGCCCGTGCTATGGCCTCTTCCTCTGGATTCTCATCTTCCTCGCTCTCATCGAGCTCAGCCCTCTCAATGTCTTCATCATCGGAGGAGAGATGCAGCTGCTCCATTTCTCATTCTGGCAATACATCCGCCCTTTGAAGCACCAGGTTGTATAGAGCACAGCAAACCACAATGATGCAAGAGACCTTCTGGGGAGAGTACTGGAGAGCGCTGCCTGACCTGTCCAGACATTGAAAATGCATCTTCAAGATGCCGATCATCTATTCAATGAATGAGCATGTTGTAGAATGAGCAGCGTTATACCTCTCCTCTGAGGCACTTTGTGGCTGACGAATGAGTGTCATCAACAATGTCCTTTGCGGGTAACCTTTATCACCGAAGAGAGAACTCTGGATGCACTGAGGGTCCTTGAAGATCTGTGGCACCTATGAGTGACTCAAGATGTATGACTTGTGGGAGCTTCCAGGGTATCTCGCACATACTGCATTATCTGCCTCTGTTGGTTGCAGACGAGCTGCACATTGCGTGGAACCCTTTCCTGTTGATGAATTGTACTGGCTGCTGCCAGGGAGTTGCTGAAGTCACATTAGTGCAGAGAATGGCACATATGACAAATGTACAGTCACAAATAGAAGAATTCATAATAGAGAACAAGGAAATGGCAAAGCAATTAAACAACTATTCTAGTTCTGTTTTCACGGAGGAAGACACAAATAACTTCCCAGAAATACTAGGGAATCAAGGGTCTAGTGAGAAGGAGGAATTGAAGGAAATTAGTTTTACTAAAAAAACAGTGCTGAAGAAATTAATGTCACTGAAAGCCGAGAAATCCCCATGGTCTGATAATCTACATCCCAAAGTACTAAAGGAGGTGGCAATGGAAATAGTGAATGCGTTGGTTGTCATCTTCCAAAGTTCTGTCAATTCTGAACAGTCCTGGCAGATTGGAGGGTGGCAAATGTAACCCCACTATTTAAAAAAGGAGGGAGAAAACAGCGAATTACAGACTGGTTAGCCTAACACCAGTGGTAGGAAAAATGCTCAAGTCTATTATAAAGAAAATTATAACAGAATACTTAGAAAATATCAATGGGATTAGACAAAGTCAACATGGGTTTATGAAAGGTAAGCCATGTTTGACAAACCTACTGGAGTTTTTTGAGGATGTAACTAGCAGAATGGATAAGGGAGAGCCAGTGGATGTGATGTATATGGATTTTCAGAAAACCTCTTATAAAGTCCCACATAAGAGGTTAGTGTGCAAAATTAAAGCTCATGGGATGGAGTAATATATTGGCATGGATTGAGAATTGGTTAGCAGACAGGAAACAGTGAGTAGGAATAAATGGGTCTTTTTCAGAATGGCAGGCGGTGACGAGTGGGGTACCGCGGGGATCAGTGCTTGGGCCCCAGCTATTCACAATATATATCAATTATTTGGATGAGGGAACTAAATGTAATATTTCCAAGTTTGCTGGCGACACAAAGCTCGGTGGAAATGTGAATGGTGAGGAGGATGTTAAGAGGCTTCAAGGGGATTTAGACTAGTTGTGAGTGGGCAAATACATGGCAGATGCAGTATAACGTGGATAAGTGTGAAGTTATCCACTTTGGTAGGAAAAACAGAATAGTAGAGTATTATTTAAATGGTGATAGATTGGGAAATGTTGATGTACGAAGGGACCTGGGTGCTCTTGTACACAAATCGCTGAAAGCAAGCAAGCAGGTGCAGCGAGCAGTTAAGAAGGCAAATGGTGTTGGCCTTCATGGTGAGAGGACTTGAGTACAGGAGCAACGATTTCTTACTGCAGCTGTACAGGGCCTTGGTGAGACCACACCTGGAGTATTGTGTGCAGTTTTGGTCCCCTTACTTAAGGAAGGATGTACAGGCCATAAAGAGAGTGCAGGCCTCAGAGGGAGTGCAGCGAAGGTTCACCAGACTGCTTCCTAGGATGGAAGGATTGGGCAGGGTTGTCGTATGAGGAGAGAATGGGCCGACTAGGCCTGTATTCACCGGAGTTTAGAAGAATGAGAGGGGATCTCATTGAAACATAAAATTCTGACAGAGATGGACAGACTGGACACAGGGATGATGTTTCCTTTGGCTGGCGGGTCTAGAACCAGGAGTCACAGTCTCAGGTTACGGGGTAGACCATTTAGGACTGAGATGAGGAGAAACTTCTTCACTCAGAGGGTGGTGAACCTACAGAATTCTTTACCACAGAAGGCTGTGAAGGCCAAGTCACTGAATATATTTAAGAAGGAAATAGATTACTCGACTCTAAAGGCATCAAGCAGTATGGGGAGAGCATGGAAGTATGGCGTTGAGATAGAGGATTAGTCATGATCACATTGAATGGCAGAGCAGGCTCGAAGGGCCGAATGACGTATTCCTGCTTCTATTTTTCAATGTTTATGTTTTCTATTCCTGTGGGAATACGGAGATCACTGTAAATTCCACTGCTCTGGCAGCTTGACTGGCCTCATCTAGGGAGAACTGGATGTAATTTCGCACCTTGCTAAGTATAGCGTCCGCAACCTCGCGATTGCATTTGTGAGCAGATGGTTGAGAAATCCCATTGAGGTCCCCAGTGGAACCTTGGAATGAGCCTTTCATGAAGAAGTTCAGAGTGGCGGCCACTTTTAGAGCCAAGTCAATGGATGGCCTCCTCGGCTGTGCAGCATCAACTCCTCCAGGAAAATGTGACAGAGGAGAGCCACCACATCCCTAGACATGTGAAGGCGACTATGGCACTCTCTCTCCCTCTCATCTGGAGGTATGAGAGATGTCTTCTGTGCATCCTTTGTTTTGCCATTACCTCTGCTCAATGGCTGTGTCAGCCTCAGCTTCTGGGTCTTGAGGGGGCCCCACTGCCCCTTGCTCATCAGGGTGAGGCTCTCCCCTCATCCCAGCAACTAATTTAGTGAAGCTTTGTTGCACTCCCTCTATGGCAAGTATATCTTTCCTCAGGTAAGGAGACAAAAGCTCCACACAATACTCCAGGTGTGGTCTCACCAAGGTTCTATGTAATTGCAGTAAGACATTTTTACTCCTATACTCAAATGCTATTGTAATAAAGGCCAACGTACCCATTCACCTTCTTAATTGCTTGCTGTACCTGCCTGTTAGCTTTCAGTGACTCACGAACAAGGACACCCAAATCCCTTTGACAATCAACACTTCCCAGCCTCTCACCATTTAAAAAATACTCTGTATTTCTCCTTTTCCTACAAGTGGATAACCACACATTTCTTCATAAGAACATAAGACATAGGAACAGGAGTAGACCATTCGGCCCCTCGAGCCTGCTCTACCATTCAATAAGATCATGGCTGATCTTCTTGTGTTTCGATTTCCACATTCCCATCTAACCCCGATAACCTTTGATTCCCTTACCTAACCAGAATCTACCTACCTCTGCCTTAAAAATATTCAATGACCCCGCCTCCACCACCTTCTGAGAATTCCAAAGTCGCACAGCCCTCTGAGAGAAAAAAATTCTCCTCATCTCTGTCTTAAAAGTGTGACCCCCTAATTTTAAAACTGTGCCCCCTAGTTCTAGACTTACCCACAAGAGGAAACATCCTTTTTAAATCCACCTCGTCAAGGCCATTCAGGATCACGTATACTTCAATCAAATCACCCCTCACTCTTCTAAACTCCAGTGGAAACAATCCCAGTCTGTCCAACCTTTCCTCATAAGACAACCCACTCATTTCAGGTATCATCGTGTACTAGAACACCTAGATTCCTCTGCACCTCAGAATTATGTAGCTGTTCTCCATTTAAGTAATACTCTGCTTTTTTGTTCTTCCTGCCAAAGTGAACAACTTCACATTTTCTCACGTTAAAATCCATTTGTCAGATCTTTGCCCACTCGCTCAACCTATCTATATCCATCTGCAACTTCCTCATGTCCTCTTCACAACATACTTTCCTACATATTGTGGTGTCATCTGCAAATTTAGCTATCATGTGTTCACTCCCTTCATCCAAATCATTGATATAAATTGTAAAAAGCTGAGGCCCCAGTACAGACCCCTGTGGGACTGCACTTGTCACATCCTACCAATCAGAAAAGACCTATTTATGTATATTCTCTGCTTTCTGCCAGCCAGCCAATCTTCTATCCATGTTAAGGTGTTACCCACTACATCATGAGCTTTTATTTTCCGTAATAATCTTTGATGTGACACCTTATCAAATGCCTTCTGGAAAACCAAGTACAGTACGTCTACAGGCTCCCTTTTATCCACTGCATATGTTACTCCTTCAAAAAGCTCCAATAAGTTGGTTAAACAAGATTTTCCTTTCACAAAACCATGCTGACTCTTTCCTATTGCCTTGAGCTCTTCTAAGTGCCCAGCTATAACCTCCTCAATGATCGATTCTAATAATTTCTCCACAATAGACATCAAGCTAACTGGCCTGTAGTTTCCTGTTTTCTTCCTCCCTCCCTTCTTGAGTAGAGGGGTTATGTTTGCTACTTTCCAAACTGATGAAGCCTTTCCAGAATCTAGCGAATTTTGGAAAATTCACACCAGTGCATTGACTACCTCATTAGCCACCTCTTTTAAGACCCCTAAGATATGGTCCATCAGGACCCAGAGATTTGCCAGCCTGTAGCTCCATCAATTTGCTCAGTACCATTTCCCTAGTGATTTCAATTTCACCAAGTTCCTTTCTCCCGTTCACCTCCTGAGTTGCAGCTATTACTGGAATGTTTTTGTATTATCTCTAATGAACACAGAAGCAAAATATTTGTTCATTTCTTCCACCATTTCCTTATTATTTACTATTAACTCCCCACTGTCACTGTCTAGAGGACCAATACTCACTTTACCTACTCTCTTCCCTTTTAAATACATGTAGAAACGCTTGTTATCTGTTTTTACATTTCTAGTTAGCTTCCTCTCTTACTCTAATTGCTTTCTCCTGATTAACCTTTGAGTCATTCTCTGCCATTCCTTATATTCTGTCCAACTATCTGTCCTGCCACTCATCTTTGCGGAGTTGTATGCTTTTTCCTTAAGTTTGATGCTTTCTTTAACTCCTTTAGTTAACCATGGATGGTGGGTCCTCTGCTTAGAATTTTTCTTTATAATAGGAATGCACTTATTCGGAATACTTTGAAATATCCCCTTACATGTCTGCCACTGCTTCTCTATCGATCTATCCTCTAGCCTAGTTTCCCAGTTCACTTCAGCTAGCTCAGCTTTCATCCCCACATAGTTGCCTTCATTTTAGTTTATGATACTAGTTTTAGGCCCGTTCTTCTCCCTTTCAAACTGGATGTAAAATTCAATCATATTGTGGTTGCTGCTACCTAGAGGTGCCTTTACTCTGAGCTCATTCATTAATCCTGTCACGTTACACAATACCCAGTCTAATATAACCTGATCTCTGGTTGGTTCCAAAACATGCTGCTCTAAGAAACTATCTTAAAAGCATTCTAAGAACTCCTCATCCAGGCTATTACTGCCAATCTGATTTTTCCAGTTTATGTGTAGATTAAAATCACCCATGATTATTGCTGTCCCTTTATCACAAGCACACAATATTTTCTCTGTAATACTTTTTCCTACACTGTGGCTACTGTTAGGGGGCCTGTAGACCACTCTCACTAATGACTTTTTTCCCCTACTATTCCTCATCTCTACCCAAACTGATTCTACATCCTGATCTCCTGAACCAAGGTCATTTCTAACTATTGTATCAATGCCTTCTTTAATTAACAGTGCTGCCTTTACCTAGCTTCCTATTCTTCTTGAATGTCATGTACCCTTCAATGTTAAGGACCCAATCTTTGTCATCCTGCAGCCACATCTCCATAATTGCTATCAGATCATATTTATTTACTTCAATGTGGGCCATCAAATCATTTACTTTGTTACGAATGCTACGTGCATTCAGATAGAGAGCCTTCAGTTTTGTCTTTTTGTCACCTTTGTAACATCTAGTCTTGACTGTTGATGTATTCTTAGGTTTTTTCTCTCTGTCCCTTCCTGCCATTCTCTGTCCCACATTTCTCATGTTACTATTTTGCTCTCCTGTCTTGACTCTGCATCTTGAAATGCTACCTCTACCCAAGCTTGATCCCTCACTCCTCTTGTTTAGTTTAAAGCCCTCTCTACTTCCCTAGTTTTGCAATTTGTGAGGACACTCATCCCAGCACAGTTCAGTTGGAAACTGTCACAACGGTACAGCCCCGACTTTCTCCAGTACTGATGCCAGTGCCCCACAAACCAGAACCAACTTCTCCCACACCAGTCTTTGAGCCATGCATTCGTCTCTCTAATCTTATTTGCCCTATGCCAATCTGTGTGTGGCTCAGATAATAATCCAGAGATTATTATCTTTGAGGTTCTGCTTCTTAATTTGGTACATAGCTCTTCATACTGACTTTGCAGAACCTCTTTCCTAGTTCTACCTATGTCGTTGGTATCTACATGAACCACAACCGAATCCTCCCCCTCCCACTGCAGGTTCCTCTCCAGCCCTGAGCAGATGTCCCGAACCCTGGCACCGGGCAGGAAACACAGCCATCTGGACTCTCACTCTTTGCTACAGAGAACAGTGTCAATCCCCCTCACTATACTATCCCCTATTACCACTACATTCTTTTTTGCTTCCCCCGCTTGAACGGCTTCCTGTACAACAGTGCCATGGCCAGCCAGCTCATCCACCTTGTAAACTTCGCTTTCATCCACACAGGTTGTGAGCACCTCAAACCTGTTTGACAATTGCATAGCCTGAGGTTCCTCCCCTACTGCCTGCTTGGTCCCATTACCTGCCTCATTGACAGTCACATCCCCCTGTCCCTTACTGCTGACCAAAACAGGTGACCCTCTTCTAAGAGGTGTGACTGTCTTCTGGAACAAAGTATCCAGGTATTTCTCCCCCTCCCTTATGTTGCGCAGTGTCTGCATTTCGGCTTCTAGATCAATAATCCTGACCCGGAGTTCCTCATGCTGCTTACATTTCCTGAAGACGTGTTTGTCATGGATCGCCTTGATGTCCAAAAGCTCCCACATCTCACAGCTGCAACATAACACCTGTCCCATCATTTTAACTTATGCTATTTAGTTAATTTACTTTAATTACTTTCTTCCTATGTATGCTACAATTTACTGTTTATTGAATGCTAGTACAATTGACAACTAAAGGTTAAATGCTTCTTAACTACAAGGAATGTGTTTTAGATGTTTGTTTAAATTATTTTATTTTTATTGCTTTTTTTTATCAGTATTTTAATGTTTTCAAATTTTGGTTTATTATTTTAAAGTTTTATTTATTTATAGATCTACCTTAATTCGCCTGTCCCAAGCTGGTTTCTCACAAACTTGCCCCTTAGACTGAGCACTTACTGGCCAATCAACTTACTAACTTCCTGTGACGTCACAGTTGCTTATTTCTTTTTCCCCGACTGCAGCCTCACAGCAGCTGAAACAGTGAAACAGTACACTTCTCAACTCCCAACTGCCTCCCGCAGGTCTGCTCTGCTCCGACTCCTCAGCAAGGTAGGCCACTCTGCAATCCCAGGACTGTATTTATAGGCGCTTCTCAACTAACAACTCCCTCCCACAGGTCTGCTCCGCTCCGACTCCCAGCAAGTTAGGCCACTCTGCAATCCCAGGGCTGTATTTATAGGCGCTTCTCAACTAACAACTGCCTCCCGCAGGTCTGCTCCGCTCCAACTCCCCAGCAAGGTAGGCCACTCTGCAATCCCAGGACTGTATTTATAGGCGCTTCTCAACTAACAACTGCCTCCCGCAGGTCTGCTCCGCTCCAACTCCCAGCAAGTTAGGCCACTCTGCAATCCCAGGGCTGTATTTATAGGCGCTCCTCAACTCCCGACTCCCTCCCGCAGGTCTGCTCCGCTCCGACTCCCAGCAAGGTAGGCCACTTTGCAATCCCTGGTCTGTATTTATAGGCGCTCCTCAGCTCCTGACCGTCTCCTGCAGGTCCGCTCTGCTCCACTCCGACTCCCCGCAATGTATTCCACCTGCAAAATTTTTGCCCACTCACTTAGCCCCCTGAAGCGTCCTTGCATCCTCCTCACAGCTCACACTTCCACCTAATTTAGTTTCATCTGCAAACTTGGAAATATTATATTTAATCCCCACATCCAAATCATTGATATAGATTGTGATTAGCTGGGCCCAAGCACTGATCCTTGTGGTATCCCACCATTCAGAGCCTGCCAACCTGAAAATGGTCCATTTACTCCTACTTTTTGTTTTCTATCTGTTAACCAGTTCTCAATCCATGCCAGTATATTACCTCAATTCCATGTGCTCCAAGTTTGTTTACAAACCTCTTGTGTGGGACCTTGTGAAAATCTAAATATATCACATCCACGAGTTCCCCCTCATCTATTCTGCTGGTTACATCCTCAAAAAACTCCTACAGGTTTGTTACAAATGATTTCCTTTCATAAATCCATGTTGACCCTGCCCAATCCTACATGATTTTCTAAGTGTGCTGTTATCACATCCGTTATTATAGATTATAGTATTTTTCCTACTGAAGTCAGGCTAACAGGTCTGTAGTTTCCTGTTTTCTCTCTCCCTCCTTTCTTAAATAGTGGGGTGACATTTGCCACCTCCCAATCTGCAGGAACCATTCCAGAATCTGTAGAATTTTAAAAGATGGCCACCAATGCATCTACTATCTCTGCAGCCACCTCTTTCAGCACTCTGGGATGCAGATCATTAGGTCCAGAGGATTTATTTAAGACCCAGTAATTTCTCTCATACTTTTTTTACTAGTATCAATTTCTTACAGTTCCTTGTTTACACGAGTCCCTTGATTTTCCATTATTTCTGGAGGTTTTCTAGTATTTTCCTCCGTGAAGACAGACACAAAGTATTTGTTTAGTTTCCCTGGCATTTCCTTATTCCCCATTATAAATTCTCCTGACTCCGTTTGTAATGGACCCACATTTAATTTTGCTAATCTTTTCCTTTTTCACAGACCTATACAAGCTTTTACGGTCTATTTTTATGTTTCTCACTAGTTTACTTTCATATTCTATTTTCCTTTTCTTAATCTTTTCCTTGGTCTCCCTTTACAGAATTCTAAAATGCTCCCAATTCAAATCTTGCCATTTTGGCAACTTTATATGCCTCTTCCGTTGATCTAATGCAATCCTTGATTTCTTTCGTTAGCCACTATTGGAACACTTCCCTTGCTGGGTTTTGTGCATCGAAGAAATATAGTTTTGCTGTAAACTATCTATTAATTCTTTAAAGGTTAATCATCACCTGTCTACTGTCATACCTTTTAATGTAGTCTCCCAATTTACCATAGCCAATTTCTCTTCATATCTTCATAATTTCCTTTGTTTAGACTTAAGACCTTAGGATGGAATTTTCCATTCCAGAGATTTAGGGCAAAATTTTCCGTGCCGGCTGGTGTCTGGCATCATGGCGGACATGAGTGGACAATATGGTGGGAAAGACAAAAAAAATCGGTTTCACGCTGTCGTGAAACACATTTGCAACCGTCCGCTCTGCCCATCAATGTCGAGCCATGTTTCCCACCGCCAGACATCGGGAACTTCATTGTAATACATCTGCATGTCATTATAAGTCCAGTGTGCTGGAATCATCTCTCCATGCTGGATCATCTGAGCACATCTCAGCATTTATAAGGTGTGCACTTGGCAATCTGCATTTCAAGGGGAACTGTCAGGTCAGTGCGCAGTAATGTTGCGCAGTGCTCGCAAGGGTCGCCTGTTGGATCTCAGGCATTCAGGCGGGCAGTGCAGTGTGGGGGCAAGGACTGTCCTGCGGTTGAGGCGAGTTGTGGGGGGGGGCGCAAGGGCTACCCTGCAAATGATGGTAGTGCACAAGCACGTAGTGGGTGGTTGGCAGGGAGGAAATCAGCCACGCATTAGGGAATCCTCGTATAAAATGACCATTCCTCCGCAGATACAGTTCAGTTGCAGCCACATTGACACGCTTGGAGTCAAGCTGCTGCCCACTCAAGCAATGCAGACGCATGAAAGTGCCACAAAATGCTCCAGAGCTTTTCACCCCTTGGACACAGATTGCAAACTAATGAGTGTTTTAGTGGACTGCAGAACAATTGGACAGCTGCGCACGTTGTACAATGTCCTTGCTAAAGCTGGCAGCCATGGAGCAGTCACTAGTGGAGGTGCTCACAACCCCCTGCAATGTCATCATTCAGGTTTGGACCAGTCTCCCCCATGGTTCAAGCTAACAGTGCATCCTTGCAGTGTGGGTTAGGAGAATGCCTGTGCCTGAGCTGAGAGCACAGCATGCAGTCCAGTGGGTGAAGCAGCTGCCAATTGGTCAGGTGGATTGAGGCGAAGGCAGGTGGGGGTTCGGGTAGCCACGCAGCGCTCTAAACCCTGGTCATTAAGTGGTGGCCAGCACTCTCTGGGATGCGTTAAGGGGCCTTCAGACTTAACCAAGAGAGGTTCTTAGAACACGCAAGCTAACCCATGTGTCTCTCTTTCATCCTGCAGGAGGAGTACATCAGGAGCGTGGAGCCTGGTGACCTAACTGTATGCCTCATGGCTTACAGAGAACAGAAATGAAGGAGAAGAGAGTGACAGGGGTGCCTGGCTGGGCAGAGAGAGGAGCAGCACCCTCAGGAAGAAGGGACGGTTGGGGCTCCCGCACATGCCACTGAAGAGCCACAGCGAGCCATTGCTGGTCAGCACCTAGCTAGACCGAGGGTCTATAGTTGCGGCCTTTCTTTCCTGCAGATGAGCAAGAACCAGTGTGGCCGAAGACTGCGCAAGTCTAGGGAACTGGTCGGTCACATCTGCTAGCTTCTGCAGGATTTGGCGCCATGGGGATATGGAGGGCATCCACTGCCATTGGCCGTGTAAGTGACATTGGCGCTCAATTTTTATGCCAGTGGCTCCTTTCAGAGCTCCACAGGTGACCTCTGTGGGATATCACAAGTCTCTACCCGCAAATACATCCATGAGGTCACGGATGCCACCTTCGTGAAAGTACACAACTTTGTGCATTTCACCCGGGACCAGGAAAGCCAGGATGCAAGAGCGCTGGGATTTGCCCAGATCTCAGGTTTCCCACAGACGCAGGGTGCCATCGACTGCACTCATGTGGCGCTCAGACCTCCAGCGCAACAAGCAGTCAATTATGTCAACAGCAAGGGCTTCCATTCACTGAATGTGCAGCTGGTGACCGCCACAAACACATCCTGCAGGTGTGTGCACGGTTCCCAGGGAGAGTCCATGACTCCCACGTTCCTAGCAGGTCTCAGATCCCTAACGTCTTCCAAGATCCACAGAGGCTGCAGGGATGGCTCCTCAGGGACAAGGGCTACCCGCAGAGGACATGGCTGATAACACCCCTGCGGCGTCCTCAGACTGCAGCAAAGCGAAGGTATAATGAGGCTTATCCTGCAACTTGCACCTCGGTGGAGCAAACCATCGGGATGCTGAAAATGAGGTTCTGGTGCCTCAACTGGTCTAGTGGAGCCCTGCAATATAGTCCACAGAGGGTGTCACGCATCGTCATTGCCTGCTACGCCCTTTACAACCTGGTGCTGCAACGAGAAGAGGAGCTGGCTGAGGAGGAGATGGAGGAACTGCATGTCTCCTCCGATAAGGAGGGCGTTGATGGGGATGAGGGTGTGAAGGTTCTCGAAGGCGAGGATGTCAGTGATGACATCGTCACACTGTCCAGACGAGGCCGGGTGCTTGAGGGCCTCTCATAGCTGCTAGATTCTTGAAGGATGATGACGACATGCAGTGAGGACACACCAAGGATCTTCACATTGCATCTGTGAACGTTTGACTCCAGCCTGGCTGATGGCAGTGCACATACTCTGTGATAAGGCTCCTATCATGGAAACGCATCAGAGGCCCTAATAGTCACAAGATTCCAGGAAAATGATGACAACATGCAGTGAGGACACTCCATAGATCTTCACATAGCCACTGTGAATGTATGATTCCTGTCTGACTGAGGGCAGCTCGCTTGCACTCTGTGATCAGGGTGATATATCATGGAGATGCAGCCATGAAACTTTAAATGCACCTGATCCTTTGTCAGCCTTCAGCATCTGACCCTTCCAGGAGCACAACTCACTGGTCACAAGATGGGGGCCAGCCTCACCTTAAAGGTGCTGAGAGCACACAGAGAGAATGATGGAACTTTGTGACACCTACCCACAACATTCTGGCAGCAATGACAAGCACCATCGAGGTGCAGGCATCACTAATGTGTCCAGTGAGTGTGAAGCCGAACCATCACTTTGGCCTGAAGGCTGCACAAAGCACAGGGAAGAGGCCCTGGATGGAGACACCTGCCTTCATCTTGTGCAGGAACCAAGGTTTCACATCTGAGTAACGCAAACACTGCTCATCATAACAAGAATCCACAGGTAAGGAGACATTCTTGGGAGTGTATTTGCAATAGTCAACATTATGCACATGTGATTAACACCTGTGCCCAAGCTTCCGGCGGCGGCGGCGATAGCGGCTTCTCCGCTCCTCAGTCTCTCTCTCCCTCACACTGGCAGCATGTTCCGAGCGGCGCTCCGATACAGCGGCACCGGCCTGGGCCTGGCCGCATGGAGGCGGACAGCGGCGGCCCGGCGAGGGCACCCGGCAGCGGCTGCCCTTGCTTCACGCTGGTACTCACATGGCAAACAAGAAACTGATGAGGAGTTTGATGCTCGTTGGGTCACGTACTTCAACAAGCCTGACATTGATGCTTGGGAGCTCAGAAAAGGAATGAATGCCCTTATCGGATACGATCTCGTACCTGAACCCAAAATTCTCGATGCTGCCCTGAGAGCATGCCGTAGATTAAATGACCTAGCTAGTGCAATCCGCATTCTAGAAGCAGTGAAGGACAAAGCTGGCCCTCACAAAGAAATCTACCCTTACGTTATTCAGGAACTCAGGCCCACGTTGACTGAACTGGGTATTCCAACTCCGGAAGAGATTGGTCTAGACAAACTATAACATTATACTTGATAGTTTTCTGACCTTCGTCCGTTGATTGTACATGATGCAGGATGCAACCTAAAATATTACTTGATTGAACATTTGAAGACTGTTCTGTTAAATGTATTATGTCTACCTGTGAACTTAACTCAATAAAGAATGGGATGAAACGCTTAGTGCTAACAGTTATTGAAATGAACATTTGTGTGACTTGTAATTGTTCCAAATCCACCTTTGGACTACCAGCAGTACCGGGTAATTCCAGTCTCTGAAGTATCAGCCTTTTAAGTTTAGTGTTCATGCCAACACAGATGCTAATTACAGTGACATTCATATTAGGTGTAGCTTTACTGAAGTTAGTTACTACTGCTGTGAGGCCGTTACCATTCAATAAGTTGCTCAGGCTGATTCTAAAGTGAAACTGAAATATTTCTCCAGCTGGAACTCCTAATCAGCAGCACATTTTTGTATACTAAGTCTGCAGTGGGCTAAATAACTGCTGTTTCTTCTGTCTCGAGCTGAGATAGCCCCCACTTGCAGCTGGTGGTTTCCTTTGACAGTTACATTTTCCATGGAATCCGATTAATGTCTTCAATTTATTGTGTTGGCTGCACTGTTTAGATTTAGAGCTGAGTGCATCTTCTTAACCTTCCCCTGGCATCCACAGCGGAGGTGGATGCAGCCTGCTGACTGCTAAGCCCTGACTGTGATGACCTTGACGGGCGTCCTCTGGAGGGCCGAGGCCTTAAGGGCCCTGGCCTGCTTTTAGGGTCCTGCTGTGCGGCAGTGCCACCTTCCTCGGCCTGTGAAATGGAGCTGCTGGGGTCACAGGAAGAGGGGATTCATATAGGCCAGTCACTCCCAGGACATCTGCTGATCCTCCTCCCTATGGATACCCGAGAGCCCCAGCCTCATTCCTTCGGGAGAAGGGGAAGCTGAAGTGAGATTGAGTTGCCCCGTACCCCTCTCGCGTTGACACTGTTGGAAGCCACCTATGATGTCAGCAATGGAGTTCAGCCTGCGCAGCAGTGCAGGACCGACGTCCTGGACCAAGGTCTCCATGGCGGCTGCTATCTTATCAGTGTTGACCTCAATACGTTGGCATCCTTGCACTATCACCTCAGAGTGAATGGCGGACGGACTCCTCCATCTTGACTTGCAATCTGAGGAGTGCAGCAGACATCCCTTCCTAATATTCCCAAGCTTACCTTCGCAGCTCCAGCAACTGAGGTATGACTGAATCCAGAGGCTCATCATTTGACTTGGACTCAGCAGATTTCTCGCCTCCAGCAGTCCTCCGAGTGCTGGAAACCTGGGAAGTCCCTGCCTCCGCCTGCTGTGATTCAGACAGTGAGATGTACTCACTGGATTATGACCCCAAGGCTACTCTAGAACTAGGTCTTACCGAGGCGTGTGTCTCCGCGCTGGTGGAGGGTGTGGGTGAGCGCTGTGATGGATCTTCAATTGAGGTTTCAGCAGATTCCACTTCTGAGGTGTCTTTGGGGCTTGAGTTGAGGACCTGGGTCATGGACTCCATCTGTTTCCCAGATGTGCCTGCAAAAGCAAGGAGAGGTAATTAGTACATGGCAGTGGCCTGTGAAAGAGGACACATCACTCACAGCATGGTTGTCTGATGGATGTTGCATTGCTGGATCCTCACTTGGTAGAGCACTGCCAACCTCAGCATCAGCACAGGACCAGTCTAGATCCTCGCCGGCCAGCTGGATGGCTCTATTTTCAAAGTCTGTGAGGACCTTGATTTCAGTCATTCCTCCGCCAGTCTGTGACCTCTCCCTCTTTTTGTGTGCCAGCTTCCCCTGCATAAATAGAGATGGAGAGAGTGTAAGCAGGATGCCTGCCAGGCCAGATGATAAGTATGCCTGGCATGTGTGGGTGGTGAGTGGTCCCATGGACGGGATGAGGACAATGAAGGTGTGCATGTGAGAGTGAATGGTGACGTTCCTTGAACTAGCAGTGAGCTATGACAACCTGTGGCTGTGTGAAGGAGCTGTGAATGTATGATTTGAGAGTAATAAGAAGAGTGACTTACCCTGGCGGAACAGAGGAGATTATTCATCCTCTTTCTGCACTGGGTGGCTGTCCTCTTTTGCAGAATGTTGGCATTGACCACCACCTCCCAAACCGGATTGGTGATGTTGTTGCCCCTCCTGCGGCCATAGCAGGGGCAGAAGACATCATGGCGGGCCTTCATGGTGTCAAAAAGGCGTTGCAGGGATGCATCACTATATTAGGGGGCTGTAGTCTTCTTGCCTTTCAGAGCCATGTCTTCTTTGCAGCAGTCTTGGGCTAGGAGCACTGAGTAGTGTGCATGTGTCTGCACTTTAAATATGGCACCCGGCATGATGAAGCGGAGGGGTGATGGCATGGCAGGCAATTGACACCCCACCCGCCATCGAAACGGTGTGTTTCCCGGGAATGCATGATTAATGAGGCATGATTGGGACAATACAGCGTGAGAAGCCACCATTGCAGCCAGTAGGTAAAATGTTCTTCTTCCCGCCCACTACTGCACTTAGTGCACATCTGGGATGATTCCGCCCTAAGCGTGGTGGTGAGCAGGTTTTGCAGTGTGTTTCCCGCTGGGCGGCATGACAGGAAATCACACCCGATTTCACGCTCAGAAGCTGATTAATTATGCATTGGTGAGTAGTTCTCCGAATCACACCAGGATGTCCCCTACCCGAAGGATAGCTCCAGGAGGCCCACCAGCCTTGTCTCACTGGCCTGGTTGCAAAGGAGGTCAGCTCGTCAGGCACCCACTCATGAAACGCCATCCAGTGCAGGAAGAGGATGAATGGTTTCATCCGCTCCCCCAGGGTAAGTCAAACTTCAGCTTGCTCCAATCTCACACTCTCATAATGGCATAATTCACTCAAAAGGCTACACTGCTCAGGGGTCTCACACAATATTAATGGGAAGACATAACACTGATTGTCTCGCAGACACTTTAACATCACCAGCATCTCACCTATCATGCTGCACAAACTCCAATCTCACCCCTTACTGGGCAGGACTCAGCACACACAGCTTCCCAACCTCTCCTCCATCTCTTCTCATCAAGCTCCATCAATTTATCTTCATGCAGGTCAAGCTCACCCACAGCCAGAGGTTGATATCCCAGATGGGAGGAGAGGCGGCAGACGTCCAGGAGCTGTCCTGGTTTGAGGAGGATGCTGCCGAGCTGTCAGGCGAAGACCAAGATCACTCCTGTGGGGAAGGCAAGATCGGCCTTTCCCAGCAAGCCTGGGAGGATGAGTCCTCCATGAGTTGATCACATCCTGACATCCACAGTATATGACATGCAATGTTGTATTCAGCCTGCTCACCTACCTTCTCCCTCTTACAGGCCCTAGCAGGGCCAGGCAGAACTCCAGACCATCCATAAGCCCCAGCCCTCAGGCCACCTCAGAGGAGGATGCTGAGGATGCATCAGATGAAGAACCATCACTATGTTCACTTGCACCTTCTACCAATGGGTCATAGTTCTAGATTAGGCTCGGGATCACATTCTGGGGAACACCTCACTGACATGACTCCACAGCTGACAGAGGAAGTGATAGCCCAACTCTCTGGCACTTGGAGGACTGCTGGAGATTAGGCACCCGCTGAGCCTGAGTTAGATGATGAACCTCTGCAAGCAGGTGTCTCTAACATGCTGGAGATGTAACAACAGAGGCAGAACATCAGGCAGAGTTGTGAGAGGCAGTCAACAGAGTAGAGCAAAGGATGGAGGAGTCCATCGGCGTTCTGTCTGATGTCATAGCTCCGACATGTGAGCGTCTCGAGGCCTCCGTGGGAAGGATTGCGACCGCTTTGGAGACCTTGGTCCAGCAGGTTTTGCCGGATTTGCACTCAGACTTGCACTCCATCACTATAAACATTGGTGGGATCCATCAGTGGCTAAATGAGAGAGGGCCGAGGCACCTGAACCTTCCTCCAGGTGCCCCTTCTCCTCAGGGAGTCAGGCAGGGGCCCTCGGGCATTCATAGGGTGGAGGACCAGCAGCTGGAGACCCTGGGGCCATCCACCCAGGTGACTCTGAGAGTGTCCAGCCGATCCCAAAGCCCTCTGTCTGTTACCCCATCACCTCCAGCTGTACAGGCCGAAAAAGGTGCATCTGCTCCACAGCAGGACACTCAAAGCAGGCCAGGACCCTCCAGGTCTCGCCCTCTAGAGGATGCCTGTCAAAGTCATCAAAGGCAGCAGGGCGTAGCTGTCAGCAGGCTGTCTCCAGCTCTGTTATGGATGCCAGGGATGCACTTGGACATACCAGTAAGGTTAGAAAAATTACAAAACTTTGACATCACTTCTGGGTCACAGGTGTTCAATCATTATATGTATCATGCACTTTTGTAAATACATTTGCTGCTCATGAGAATGGTCTCATCATTTGAAAGCATCGTGCGTATGCATCCATGTACCTTCTTATTGTGAGGGTGAGCCATGCTCCCATTCAGTGATTGTTTCCCTTTGTGAGCCTTACATTCATGTGATATGTAGCTGAGTCATGATAGTTACTCGACTCTTGTGTTATGTCAGGGAGATGTGTCAAACTTTTTACTGGAAATGTTTGCAAAATGCGTTAATAACCTCTACTGCTTACAAGGCAATATGGAGTTATGGAGTCATAGAGTTCTACAGCACAGAAAAAGGCCCTTCGGCCCATCAAGTCTGCGCTGGTCAAACAAGTATTCTAATCCCATTTTCCAGCACTAGGCCCATAGCCTTGTATGTCATGGCATCGCAAGTGCACATCCAAATACTTCTTAAATGCTGTGAGAGTTTCTGCCTCTACCACCCTTTCAGGCATTGAGTTCCAGATTCCAACCACCCTCTGGGTGAAAAATTTCTTCCTCACATCACCTCTAAACCTCCTGCCCCTTACCTTAAATCTATGCCCCCTGGTTATTGATCCCTCCACCAAGGGAAAAAGTTCCTTGCTGTCTACCTTATCTATGCCCCTCATAATTTTATACAACTCAATCATGTCCCCCCTCAATCTCCCCTGCTCCAGGGAAAATAACCCCAGTCTATCCAATCTCTCCTCATAACTAAAACTCTCCAGCCCAGGCAACATCCTGGTAAATCTCCTCTGCACTCCCTCTAGTGCAATCACATCCTTCCTATAATGCGGATTCCAGAACTGCACGTAATACTCTAACTGTGGCGTTTTATACGGTTCCAGCATAACCTCCCTGCTCTTATATTCTATGCCTTGGCTAATAAAGGCAAGTATCCCATATGCCTTCTTAAACACCTTATCTACCTGTTCCTCTACCTTAAGGGACCAGTGGACATGTACACCAAGGTCCCTCTGATCCTCAGTACTTCACAGGGTCCTACCATTCATCGTGTATTCCCGTGTCTTGCTTGTCAATAGCCTTGGAGGGTTATCTGTAATTGTTTCTCAGAATGAGATGGCTGTCTTCCTTGGTTATGCAAAGCACAAGATCTGCAGCTATGATGGTCTCTCCAACCATGTGCACATCTCAGTGTCCGCTATAAGTTTCTCATTAAGGTGGCAACGACTGCTTCAAGTGCAGATTTGATGCAGTGTTTACACTGTTATGCCGAATTTCATTTCCCAGGGCTCACAAATGCAGGGTTTTCTGCTGACCTTTCCAAAGATTACGTCTTGGTGAATCATGAAGGTTGAAGGGACAAGTCTGAAAGTTGAACTCGCTCTTGATGTTACTGGTTTTAAAGGCCTTTCAATGCACTGGAATGGCACTAAGGACAGAAGGAATGTGACCATGTCCCATTGTTTGCACCGTACTCCTCCTGGAATCTTGTGACTATCTGTATGGATTGGGCATGTCTTCCACGTCATGCTCCTCCAATGGCATCCTTACGTGGAAGCTGACCTTCGTCTCCCTACCTTTTCAGGTTCATGCCCTACTAGCTCTTCATTGTCCATGGATATCTCAGCCTCCTCCATGACTCCCTCTGGCTAGGAATCCCCCCTTTGAAACGCCAGGATGTGAAGTATGCAGCAGACCACGATTACGCAGGACACCCTCTGTGGATAGCACTGCAGAGCCCCACCTGAGCGGTCCAAACATAGGAAGCGCATCTACGGGATGCCAATGGTCTGCTCGATGATGGATCTTGTTGACCTATGCACCGCATTGTATCTCTCCTCTGAGGATAACACGTGGGTGTCCTGAGCAATTGTTTGTATGTATGAGTCATGGGAACTCCCAGGGTACCTGGCACAAACGTGCATGATGTGCTTCTGATGGTCACACACCAGCTGAACGTTCAGGGAGTGGAACCCTTTCCTGTTAATGAACATCAGGGCTGCTGCCATGGAGCTCTCAAAGCCACATGTGTGCAGTCGATCACACCCTGTACTCCAGGGAAGCCTGAGATAGTTGCAAACCCCAGAAATCTAGCAGCCTGGCCAGCTTCATTGAGTGTGACATTCACTTAATGATGAGCCTTACTGTAGAGGGCATCTGTCACCTCCTTGATACATTTATGTGCTGAGAATTCTGAGATGCTGCAAAGGGTCCCTGTGGATCCCTGGAACGATCCACAGGCAAAAAAATTGAGCACTGCAGTGACCTTCGGGGACACTGGCAGGGGATGTCCTCCCAGTCTATGGAGCATTAAGTCCTCCCACAGAATGTGGCAGATACGATCCACATCGCATGAAAAGTGCAGACATACACAGCATTGTCTTCCGTTCATCTCTGGATAGGAGTCTTCTTCAGTAGACCCTTGGTCGTGTGAGTTACCTCCATGGGGTGGGTCTAACCTCATCCTCTGGATGTTGCTGGGGCTCCCCTGGACCATGGACTTCAGGCCAGGCCTCCTCTCAAAGCTGCGCTAGGCATTGCTAGGCCCTTCTCATCCTCAATTGGATCACTGCCATCACCTCTTCAGCATTGAGCGCAGTTTCCCAGATTCAATCCTCCTTCTCCCTGTAGACTGACAGTTGCAACAGATTAATGAATGAGTAGACCTCCCACTCACAAACAGAAAGCCAATGTCATGCCCTAGAGCTGCATCTGTGCTACTAGCTTTTTGCTGATACAGCCTTGCAGCTGAGGTGCACACTCACAGATCTGAAGCAACAGATGTTGTTAGATCTGCTAAGTTTTTCCAGCATTTTCTGTTCTTGTTACTCACAGATCTAGGTGAACGGTGCCAAACCTGATACTTGACATCTCTGTCCAAAAGAGGTTTGGATGCATTCATGAAATGTGCCACCTTACTAAAGTTGGATTCCTGCAATCTCTGATCTTGTATGCTGATTAAGCTCAACTCTTTTGAGTTATCAACAGTCACAGATTGCAACTCTTTCGAGTACAATCACAGTTCTTGGTTTTCCAGGAGTGGGACATGAACCCACAACCCTCTGATTCAAAGGCGAGGGTGCTATGAACTGAGCCACAGCTGACACCTCTTAAAATATATATACAAATTTCACATTTGTCAATCAGAGTTGATTTTTTTGTGAGGGGGCTTTTTTTTGTGGTTTTGAACCAAGGATCCCTTGATTTTCAGCCAATTGCTCTACCATTGAGCTATACCCCCTGACTTCAAACTCTTTCCAGTTATCAACAGTCACAGATTGCAACTCTTTTGAGTACAAACACAGTTCTTGGTTTTTTCGGGAGTGGGACACGAACCCTCAACCCTCTGATTCAAAGGCGAGGGTGCTATGAACTGAGCCACAGCTGACACCTCTTAAAATACATATACAAATTTCACATTTGTCAATCAGAGTTGGTTTTTTTGTGAGGGGGCTTTTTTTTGTGGTTTTGAACCAAGGATCCCTTGATTTTCAGTCAATTGCTCTACCATTGAGCTATACCCCCTGACTTCAACTTGCACTTCAGCAATGACTGGATGCCCTTTGGCCCGTTATCTATGCCAACTGGAGAAAGCACATTAGAGGCTTTCATTGATGATCTGGCAGACACGCAGCAGCTGTGCTTCCTTAACAGTTGCCTGCATTCTCCATTCTCACTTTCCCCTCTGTTAATGCTCAAATAGAGCAACTGTATTCTGAAGCCAATGACGCCTGCAGTCTCTTGTTATAGTACAACAAAAGGCAGTGGCTCCAATTGCACCTTCTCAAGGAAGTCTTTCTCTTTTCTCTCAGCTCTTACTCTATTTCAAACTCTAAGCAGTTTGATGGTGCCCCCTGAAAGGGCCTCTTAGTCCAGCTGTGGGCTCCTCCCACACTGCCTCGGACCCTTCCTGTGCAGATTCTTTTCTAGTTTCGATTTTAACCTGTGCAACAACTTTAGGGTTTCAAGACAGTGGTGCTGCAGTTTTACTATGAGACCAGCTTCGACCCTCTCCCTGTCAGTGTTCGTGTCCCTCCATTCTTCCTGGAACCTTATGATATGCAGCTAGACCTCCATCCAGTTATTCTGCAGGCTCCCCCAGTAACCCTGGACCCCATTGTCATTGTGGTGAACATTCCAGCCCTCCCACCTGAACCCATGTGGACTTCACCACTCCCAGTTCATCTTGAGGCTGTGTGCACGGTTGCATACAAAACAACACACAAACCCCAGGAGGACTTCGAATGCCCCCCTTTTATTTATTTTTTCCCCATTTATAGGCTGCAGATGCCTCCACTAACAATGACCATTCCATCTGTAGCCCAGTACCAAGCCAGAAAACCCCATCACCAGTGACTGTAAGACAATGAACACGCCCTGCTCACCAAGCTGTGCCTTATCCCAATTGAGCACACAGGCCTTGCCCCTCCCTGGAGCAGGACTATGACGTGCGTGCCATGCATAGCCCTGCAGCATGGCCTGCATAGCCCCAGGACTGCCTTTGATCTTTCACCCTGACTCTGAGTCCACACATCCCTAGGACTGCCTTTAAACTCTCACCATGGCCTCTTGGCCCCAGACCAGTGACTATGACTATCTTTCAATTAGCTGTCCTGTTCCGTCATGACTGGTCACAACATAGTCTCCCTTACCACCTCCCTTCCATAAATCTCTGTGCAATCCATTCCTCATGTGTAAGCCTTTCCCCTCCCCCACCTGCATGAGTCTCTGTGCAAGCCATCCCTCTTATGCCACACTAACACAAACCCTCTTCTATTCCAGAGTCTGCGTGCATCCCCACCCATTCATTCTTTCTTAAAGGCTCCTTTACAAGATTATTATTTAGCCTTTTTTCATTGCATAATACTAGATCTAAAATAGCCTGTTCCCTAATTGGTTCCTCAACATGCTGCCCTAGAAAATCATCTTGCATACAATCCAAGAATTTGTCCTCCACAACATTAGTACTAATTAGGTTTACCCAGTCTATATATAGATTGAAATCCCCCATGATTACTGTATTACCCTTGTTGCAAACACCTCTAATTTTCTGATTTATACTGTGATTTACATTACCACCATCTTTAGAACTAAAGTCATCTCTCACTTCAGTACAAATACTCTCTTTAATTAACAGAGCTACCCTGCTACTTTTTCCCAGCTTCCTGTCCTTCCTGAATGTCACATACCCTTGGACATTCAAGTCCTAGCTTTGGTTCCTTGTAGCAACATCTTTGTAATGGCTATCAGGCCATATATATGAATTTCTATGTGAGCTGACAATTTATCTGTTTTATTGCAAATGCTGCAGGCATTCAGGTACAGGGCCCTTAATTTATATGTTTTACTGTTTTTGTAAACTCTGGCCCTATCTGCTCTTAAGTTTGCAATCACTGTCCTTTCCTGCCATACTCTGATTATTATTGCCTTCACTGCAACTTGATCTATTGTCTTGTCATTTCCCTTTAATTTACTCAATGTTCCCCTACACGATCCCTACCCCCCTCTAGTTAGTTTAAAGTCCTCTCTAATTCCCTAGTTATATGGCTCACTAGAACACTGACCCCAGTACAGTTCAAGTGTAGACGGTCCCAACCGTACAGCTCCCATTTTCCCCAGTCCTGGTGCCAGAGCCCCATGAAACCCATTTCTCCCACACCAATCTTTGAGCCACGCATTCAACTCTTTTTACTTACCCTGTGCCAATTTGCACATGGCTCAGGTAATAATCAAGAGATACTTACCTTTGAGGTTCAGGTTTTAAATTAGTGTCTAGCTTCTCACACTCTCCATGCAGAACCTCTTTCCTAGTCTTACCTATGTCGTTGGTACCTAGATTGACCAGGACCACTGGATCCTCCCCATCTCACTGCAAGTTGATCTCCAGCCCTGAGCAGATATCCCAAACCCTGGCACCTGGCAGGCAACTAGCTGTCTGGACCCATGCTCTCGACTGCAGAGAACAGTATACTGACTATACTGTATACTGACTATACCAGCCTATATAAGTAGAAACAAAGAATGAGGTGCATAAAGTGAGAGTGTTGGAGAGTACTAGAGAAGGATATGAGCAATGCAAAGACAGGATTACAATGCATGTGCATAAATGCACAAAGTGTGGTGAATAAGGTTGCTGAGCTAGAAACACAAATAGCAGTGTGGGAATAGGATCTAGTGGCAATAACAGAAACCTGGCTTTAAAATGATAAGGACTGGGAGCTTAATATACAAGGATATAAAGTGTTCAGGAAAGATAGAGAAGGAAAAAGGGAGGTGGGTTAGCATAACGGATTAAGGAAATCATCGGGGTGTTGGAAAGGGGAGATGTCCTTGATGGGGAAGGACAGGGTCCATTTGGTTAGAATTGAGAAGCAAAAAAGGTAAGATCATGCTACTTGGACTATTCTATAGGCTCCAAATAATGAGAAAGATAGCGGAACAAATCTGCAGCAAATCATAAAGATGTGCAAGAACTATAAAGTTGGGGGACTTAAATTACCCAAATATCAAAGAACAAAGAACAAAGAAAAGTACAGCACAGAAACAGGCCTTTCGGCCCTCCAAGCCTGCGCCGATCATATTGCCTGTCAAACTAAAACATTTTGCACTTCCAGGGTCTGTACCCCTCTATTCCCATCCTATTCATGTATTTGTCAAGCTGCCTCTTAAACACCACTATCGTACCTGCTTCCACCACCTCCTCTGGCAGCGAATTCCAGACACTTGCTACCCTCTGCGTAAAAAACTTGCCCCGCACATCTCCTCTAAAGTTTTCTCCTCTCACCTTAAATCTATGTCCCATAGTAATTGACTCTTCCACCCTGGGAAAAAGCTTCTGACTATCTACTCTGTCCATGCCACTCATAATTTTGTAAACTTCTATCAAGTCGCCCCTCAATCTCCGTCACTCTAGTGGGAACAATCCCAGTTTCTCCAGCCTCTCCTCATAGCTAATAACCTCCAGACCAGGTAGCATCCTGGTAAACCTCCTCTGCACCCTCTCCAACGCCTCCATATCCTTCTGGTAATGTGGCGACCAGAATTGCACGCAATATTCCAAGTGTGGCCTAACCAAGGTTCTATACAGCTGCAGCATGACTTCCCAGCTTTTATACTCAATACCCCTGCCAATGAAGGCAAGCATGCCATATGCCTTCCTGACTACCTTATCCATCTGCGTTGCCACTTTCAGTGACCTGTGGACCTGTACACCCAGATCCCTCTGCCCGTCGATCCACTTAAGAGTTCTGCCATTTACTGTATAATTCCTACCTGTATTAGACCTTCCAAAATGCATTACCTTGCATTTGTCCGGATTAAACTCCATCTGCCATTTCTCCGCCCAAGTCTCCAACCGATCTATATCCCGTTGTATCCTTTGACAATCCTCTTCACTATCTGCAACTCCTCCAACCTTAGTGTCATCTGCAAACTTACTAATTAGCCCAGTTACATTTTCCTCCAAATCATTTTCCGTATACTACAAACAGCAAAGATCCCAACACCGATCCCTGCAGAATACCACTAGTCACAGCTCTCCATTCAGAAAAGCACCCTTCCACTGCTACCCTCTGTCTTCTATGACCAAGCCAATTCTGTATCCATCTTGCCAGCTCACCTCTGATCCCATGCGACTTTACCTTCTGTAGCAGTCTGCCATGAGGGACCTTGTCAAAGGCCTTACTGAAATCCATGTAGATAACATCCACTGCCCTTCCATCGTCGATCATCTTTGTCACTTCCTCGAAAAACTCAATCAAGTTAGTGAGACACGACCTCCCCTTCACAAAACCATGCTGCCTCTCACTAAATGCCTATTTGCTTCCAAATGGTAGTAAATCCTGTCACGAAGAATCTTCTCCAATAATTTCCCTACCACTGACGTAAGGCTCACCGGCCTGTAATTTCCTGGATTATCCCTGCTACCCTTCTTAAACAATGGAACAACATTGGCCATTCTCCAGTCCTCTGGGACCTCACCCGTAGCCAATGAGGATATAAAGATTTCTGTCAAGGCCCCAGCAATCTCCTCCCTTGCCTCCCTCAGTACTCTGGGGTAGATCCCATCTGGCCCTGGGGACTTATCCACCTTAATATTCTTCAAGACACCTAACACCTCCTCTTTTTTGATCTCAACATGATCCAGGCTATCTACACACTCTTCCCTAGACAAATCGACTGCTAAGTCCTTCGCTTTGGTGAATACTGATGAGAAGTATTCATTTAGTATCTCTCCCATTTCTTCTGGCTCCACACACAGATTCCCATCTCTGTCCCTGAGTGGGCCTACCCTTTCCCGGCTACCCTCTTGCTTTTTACATATGTATAAAAGGCCTTGGGATTTTCCTTAATCTTGGTTGCCAGTGACTTTTCAAGACCCCTTTTATCCATCCTGACTCCTTGCTTAAGTTTCTTCCTACTTTCTTTATATTCTCCACTGGCTTCATCTGTTCCCAGCCTTCTAGCCCTTACAAATGCTTCCCTTTTCTTTTTGACTAATCTCACAATATCCTTCATTATCCAAGGTTCCTGAAACTTGCCATACTTATCCTTCATCCTAGCAGGAACATGCCAGTCCTGAATTCTTATCAACTGACAATCAATCAATTGATTGTGATAATGTTAGAGTAAATAATATGGTGGGAGCGAGAATCTCTGAAATGTATTCAGGAAAACTTCCTTGATCAATATATTCTGGGCCTAACCAGAAAGAAGGCATTGCTGGACCTGGTACTGGGAAATGAGCTGGGGCTAGTGGACCAATTGTCTGTGGGGGAACATTTGATTAAGAGTGATCATTGTAACATAAGATTTAGATTAGTAATGGAGAAGAGGAAGGAACAATCTAATATAGCTAACTTCTAACTCGGTATTGGGCTAATTTCAATGTGATGAGAAGGGATTTAGCCAGGGCAAAATGGAACCAAAAACTGACAGGAAAAAGTATAACGGAATAGTAAGTGATCTTTAAGGCAGAGATGCTTCAGGTACAGGTGGGTATATTCTAAGAAGGGTGAAAGGTAAGGGAACCAGAAACAGGGAGATTATGATGAAACAAAATAGGAAGATGTAAAATGCATGTCAGGTGAACTTTTCAAGTGGGAACCAGGGCCAGAATTTTACGCTCCACTCACCCCCGTCCTGGCTGGTTCTGAGGCAGGCAGGGAACGTGAAATTGGATGGACAGGATTCCCTCCGGGTTCCTGCCTGCCCAGGCCTGGTAGCGATTTTACAATGCGGCAGGCAAGGCCTCAGACAGGAAGCCCGTCCTTGCCCCAGTTAAGGCCCTTAAGTGGCCACTTAATGGCCATGAGGGCCTTTTCCCACCCAGCCTCACTTGTTAAGCTGGCGGGCGGATGACAGTTTAAGTGGGTGGGGAGGCGGAGGGAAAGGCTGGAAATAAACTGAGTTTGATCTCAGACAGGAAGTGGGAGGGTAAGGGGAACGCCTCCATCAGAAGGCTCCTTCTGATTGGGGGAGCCCTTCCATTAGGGCCCAGTGACCTATACAGAGAAGTGTGAGGCGATGCATTTTGGTGAAGATAAAAGGAGGGGCAATATTGACATAATGGCACCTTTCGAAAGAACATACAGGAACAGAAGGGCCAGTGGTACATGTGCATCAATCTTTGAAGGTGGCAGGACTTTTTGAGAGAGTGGTTAGCAAAGCAGATGAGATCTTGGGCTTCATAAATAGGCATTGAGTACAAAAGCAGGGAAATTATGCTGAACGTTGATAAATCTCTGGCTCGGCCCCAACTAGAGTTATGTTTTTCAGTTCTGGTCACCACACTTTAGGAAAGATGTGAAAGTCCATGAGAAGGTGCAGGGGAGATTTGCCAGAATGGAATGGGGGCGGTTTTAACTACACTGTTATGTTGGAAAGGCTTGGGTTGTTCTCCTTAGAACAAGGAGATTGAGGGGCGATTTGATAGAGGTGAACAAGATTATGACTGGCTTAGATAAGGTAGGTAAGATTTTGGCAAGAGATGCAGGAGGTTGTGAGGAAGAACTTTTTTTATGTAGCAAGTGGTAATGACCTGGAACTTGCTGCCTATGAGGGTGATTGAAGCAGAAACAATCAATCATCTCAAAAGAAAATTGGATGGGCACTTGAAGGAAATAAGCTTGCAGGGCTGTGGAGATCGGGTGCAGGAACAGGACTGACAGGGTTGCTCCACGGGAGGCAGCATGGATTGATGGGCTGAATGGCCTCCCTCTCTGCCAAAAATGGCTAAGAACAATAAGATAGATTTTATAGTAATATTATTGCAGATAAAATGTGAAAAACATTTAAATTCAACGATGTAGTGAAAATAGACTCCATTGCATTTATATTTGGCCAAGTGTACCATACATGGTGCCAGAGGCTCTGGAATGAATTACACACATGGCACTCAAGTAGCACAGAGATCTGAACTTAATTTATAAAGATAGATCAATTCAATAATTATCACATAGGATGGAATTTTACGGCCCCATCTCGGCGGGAACAAGGCTGTAAAATGTACAGAGCCATTCTAAACTCCATTGGCTTCAGCGGGACCGTAAAATCCCACTGACGTAAAATTAAGGCCATATTCTTTTCGCTGGTTTCCTGATGCACAGGGAATGAGTTGTGTGTGTGGTTGAGATGTCCGTGGAGTCGGCAGTTCTTAAAGAACTGCTGCTCAAAGTTAAAGCAGTGTTGAACAGTGTGAAAAGTTTATCATTTGTACTTGAAGATGGAGGCAAGGTACACCAGGAGCAGGGACCGTTTGATAATGCTGCTCTGTAGATAACAGGCTGGGGATTTTTAGTACTGGGGTTGAGAATTTCCAGGGCTATGGGAAGAGGCAGGAGAGTGGCACAAAGTGAATTGCTCCTTCAGAGGGCCAGCACAGACTGGATGGGCCAAATGGCCTCTGGGCAATCTGATATGTAACACAACTTTCAGACGAATATTGTAATGTAAGGTCACATGATCTTATTATCCAATAGCAGAGTAGGGCAGGCTACCTCTCTGTGGGAGAGTCTTGAGTTAGTCACTGATGAGTGAAGACAGAGTTTTATGTTGTGAGCACAGAAGTGTAGCTGCTGAGTTTAGTTGGTAAATAAACAGCAAGTGTTCATTCTAACAACGATCTCTGGATGTTCTTTGTCTCTGTACCAACTCAGTCAACTCGAAACAAGCGTGCAACCTGGATCCTTTAGCCCCTACAAACCAAGGGCACTGGATCCAACAAACTGATGACAAGAGTAAAAACATGAAAAACCACGGAAAAAACAAGGTAAAAAGTGAGAGAAAAATGGTAGTTGTAAGTAAAAGAAAATTTCCTTCTGAACGTCAAAGTAATCCCCTCAGAGCATGCCGCAATTTAGAAGAATGGAGCCTTTCCATCCAACCTCAGATGACTGGTTTCACTATGTTGAACGCCTTGCGTTCTTCTTCCAGGCAAAAGACATTGCAGTGGAGGAGGAGAGGCATGCAATCCTTCTGTCCATGCATGGGAGTAAGACATACGGACTAATTCGGAATCTTTTGCTGCTCAGTGCCCCAAACTCAATGACTTAATGAACCGTGTAAAGAATCATTACCGGCCCAAGCCATCGGTGATGATGCCATGGTTTAAATTTAACTCAAGAAATAGAGCTACAGGGGAGACAGTTGCTTGTTTTATAGCAAGTCTGAAGCAATTAACTGAATATTATGAGTTTGGTACTTCTATTAATGATATGCTTAGAGATCATTTGGTGTGCTTATAAACAAAAACGCAATTCCGAAGAGGTTGTTGGCTGAAACAAATCTAGATTTTCAGAAGGCATTGGAAATCTCTCTTGCAATGGAAGGTGCGGTGCGAGACTCAAAAGCCGTTCAAGGAGCGCAAAATGGTGCCGTCCTCCATGTTGGGTGGGGAGCTTCAACGAAAAAGAGCGCGAAAGTGCAGAGCTTTGTTCCGAAGCGGGAAGCAGCCACCGCTTGTAAACAAATTAAAAGGGAAATCTTTGCAGCAAAAACATGGCATTATAGTAACAGAGGTGGAAGTAGACAGCCCTGTAATAAAACACAGTTTAAAAATATTGAGACATTGTAAAGATAGAATTGGGTAGACCTTCAGAAAAAATCAAAACTCAATGAGATAAACAGTGTTGAAAAGCCTGAAGAAATACATGCTGATATCTATTCGCTGTATAATTTAAAGGTAGGAAGAACAGAGCCTATCTATGTAACCATGAGAGTGAATGAGAAGCTTCTCAGAATGGAGGTGGATACCGGAGCAGCCACTACGGTGATTGGTGAGCATATGTTTAAATACCTGAATCATGGAGAACGTAAGCTGAATTTAGAAGAAACTGATGAAAAATTAAAAGCCCACACAGGAGAAGACATTCAAGTCAAGGACATACGTAAAGTCACAGTAAACTATGAAGGTCAAACAGTAAGACTATCCTTGATGGTAGTGGCAGGCGAGGGACCCAGTCTCCTCAGGTGAAACTGGCTGAAAGAAATTAAAGTGGAAGGGACTGAAATCTTCCAACTGAGAACTAATGGGCTATCAGAGCTATTACAAAAATATGCCTCAGTTTTCAAGAACTTGGAAAAATTGAAGGGCTACAAGCAAAAAATCATGTAGATCCAGAGGCAACACCAAGATTCATGAAGGTAGGACCAGTACCTTATGCAATGTGGGATAAGGTAGATGCCGAACTGGACGGATTATAAAAGCTGGGAGTGATACAACCAGTACAATATGGTGACATTGGGCTGCATTTTCAAATGCCATCGAGGGCATTCAGGTGTGGGTGCACATTGAAAAACACATTCCTGGAGAGTGTTTCAAGGATCCCGATACTTCTGGGAAGTGATGTGATTTTCAGACTGGAGCCAGGAACCCACACCTCCAATTAACTGCTTGTCGAGCTCGTTGATGAGCTCATTAACAGGCCTCAGAGAAGTGGATGAATTTTTCAATTAGGAGGCAAGTGGAACACTTAGTGTCTGGGACACATCAGGGTGCAGCTGTCGTGAACACAGAGCAAGGCCACCAGGCCTAATGAGTATACTGGTCAACATACTTAACAAGCAGAGAATAATCAACCATGGCACAGAGTTCTTGTTGCAGGTGCTGAGAGGTTTCTATTTGTGAACAGTGAGTGATGGGACACATGAAGGGATGTGAGGCTGCTAGCATCACTTGGGCAGCAGAGATTGGCAGAGGAAGCCCTGGTGAACAAACAGCCAACAGTTGAGGGAGTTGAAATGGGAGCAGGCTACTCTGACATTGGTCAGAGAAATGAGGAGGACCCTCAGCAGAGACCGCCTCCCGGTCAGAAGGAGGCCAGGGGAGGACAGCGAGGGGCTTCACGGGAAAAAAGGTGCTTCCTAAGAGTTGGCTACCTGCAGATGACAGAGCAGCGGCACCATAGGAGACTGTGCCTATCCAGGCAGATGGCCTCTGGTCGACAATGACCTGACGCCTCAATGACTTGCAGCCATCAAGGTCTCATGGTACAGAATTTTTAGGCTTTCAGGTCATTCCGGTGATCAGCTGTGGAGGTGGCTGGAATTTTACAGTCGACAGCTCACCATACCATTGGGCAGCTCATGGTGCAGGCACAGAGGATAATGGGGTTTGTTGCCATTGGTGGGTTTCCTCAGGTCCAAGGGTAGTCATCCACCCATGTAATCATCAAGGCACTGAGACATCAGCCAGCCAGATTCCTGAATAAAAAAGGAATGTACATATTGAACATGTAGCTGCTCTGTGACCATGAGATAGGCAGCATTCAGGTCCTTGCCCCATTCCCTGACAGCTGTCATGATTCATTCATCCTTCGAGAGTCCCAGGTGCTACACCTCTTCAGGGCAACATCAAGGCTCCATGGTTGGCTGTTGTTTGAATAAATACCGTTGAAATTTGTAGCTTGCCATACTCATCTGACCTCTGAGCCATGATATGTAAATAAAGGTTTTAGGGCAGTAGACATTTTACACACCACATGGAATACAGTGTCAGAAGTGGGAAGCCGGGATTGAGTAGATTTTGATAACTCTTAAGAGAGCCGGCAGATGTAAAAACAGCAGAGAATAATTAAAACTTCAATCTGCAACTTTGTAGACGACATCAACTTCTAATTTTCCACTACCTGCTCCTATGGGCATGAAGGGCGACTTGAGAAGGAATTGGCAATTCTTCCAGTCTCGATGGAAGAATTATGAAATTGTCACAGAGTTAAACAAGAAACCAGGACAACTAAGAGTAGAAATTCTGTCATCAGTGGTGGAGAAAGAAGTTGAGGAGCAGAAAAGCAAGATGTGTGAAATTTTGGAGGCTTTGAAGACCTACTTTGAACCTTTATTGATATGATCTTTGAACTTGTGATTAACACTGGAGCTCCAGGAGAGAGGGACAATATTGATCAGTATATGACTGTACTGAGACATCTACCTGAAATGTGCATGTTTGGGCAACTGAAGGATGATCTCATCAGAGACAGAATTGTTTTAGGAACAAGAGATCATGCCTTCAGAGCACATATGCTGAAAGATGAGAAACTTACTCTTAAGAAAGCTATTGGATATGTACAGAAGATTTGAGGTGGCTTATCATCAGCTGAGGAGTGTTGATGGGAGAGCTGACAAGGCTTTGCACCATGCTGAGAGGCAGTTCAAGCCTTCTAAGCACAAATGAATGAAGAAAAAGAGTCAATTTACAGAAGGGCCAGCAGAAAGGTCAAGGCCAGAGTACTGGATGTAAACACTGTGGAGGGCACGGCATAAAAGAAAAGGAAGCTTGTCCAGCATTGGGAAAGTAGCAGTCTAACTGCAAGAAGCTGAACAACTTTGCACACAAGTGTTTTGCTGGAAAGAAGAAAAGCAAGCCTTTAAAGATGGTTGCTGGAGAGATGTCAGACAATGATTCTGATGAATCACTCTATACCCTAAAATATGTTGGTACCATCAAGAGTCTAAGTAAAAAATGGTTTGTTACTGTTGGAATGATGACTACAGGAAGAGAGCATCAAAGTGAATGTGAAGTGCTAGACACTCGTGCTATATGCAATATCATGAGCCTCATAGACTTGTGTGAGGTTGCTCAAGATGGTGACCTGTAAATGAAGCTGTTGAAGGTAAGGTTGAGACAATGATGGAACGATGCTCACCCCAAGAGGGCAAACCTAACTGACAATCCAATACAATGGAACATGGCTTGTAGACAGTCAACAAACAGCTGAGTAGAGATCAGATGCACTACATTTAGCCTCCTATTAAATCTATCTATATATAGTATTGTCTTCAAATAAAAAAATCACAATATTGTTCTACCAATCCTTATGCATGATTAGTACATTTATATCAAAAAATAACATAACATGGTGGCAGTGTCACAGCACATTTTTTGACTGAGTAGAATACAAGCCTCAACCCTTTCACAGACAATAGGAAAAAAGAGCAGGCAGCAGGTCCTGGTAAGATTGTGCAAATTATAGAGAGTTTAAGTAGTGAAAGTCTATCTGCTGCAAAATTTAAGTAGGAACAGAATTTAAATGGCAGAGTCTGGAGGGTCTCATTTTAAGCAGAACTCACAGACAGGGGAATTCATTGCTGTTGAAGCCAATTCTGCAGATTGAGCTGAAAAGTGAAAATGCGTCCACTAATAGTTCCTAACAGAGAAAAGGTTATAAAAAAACTTTTTCAATTTTTTTTAAATTCATTCACAGGAGGTGGGCTTCGCTGGCTGGGCCAGCATTTATTGCCCATCCCTATTAGCCCTTGAGAAGGTGGAGTTGAGCTGTATTCTTGAACTGCTGCGGTGCCACCATTGCAGTCAAGCAATAACCTATGACCAGCTAAGGCAATGGGCACTAACTGCAACTCAGAGCTAAATTAACTCTAAGAGTGTTGGGAGAAACTCACATTGCTGTCAAAAGTTCAGATAGCATTAAAAATCCTGCAAAAAGCTAAAAGATGACCACCAAATTTTGAACACTCAATTTGAAGGCAACTGATCTCCTATCTGAGCTTACCTTGTTCTGGCAACACGTCGAGCTGTGTTTTCTGGGCCTCAATATTCCTGAACCAGATATACAAGCCATTGAAATTAAAATTGTTGTAGATAATGAAGGCCTCCACTGACTGAACACATCAAGTCTGTCTGACGAATATCTTAAAAATCCAGAAAGAATATGGTCAAATATAAGTGAAGCTCAGCTTCAGAATACACCACCTAGAATTCATGTCTTTCAGGCAACAACTGAAGGAGACCATTGTTAAATTCATAAGTATATGCAGAGATAAGGTACAGGATTGCGACTTTAGAAACTTGTGATAGCATCTACCCCATTGGAAACATTCCAACAAGGCCTCTTGGACCAACCCAAAGGTAACACCATGTGGGCACCACTAAAAAGTTGACACAAGTACAAAGCTATATTACTGGGTAGACAGAATCTACAAGTTATGTGTAATTCATCCACCATTGGCATTGTAGTGAATGCAGGCAAACCTAGTAAGAAATGTTCTAGTTCTGTTGAAGGGTCATGTGGACCCGAAACGTCGACTCTTTTCTTCTCCACCGATGCTGCCAGACCTGCTGAGTTTTTCCAGGTAATTCTGTTTTTGTTTTGGATTTCCAGCATCCGCAGTAGTTTTTTGTTTTTATCTAGTAAGAAATGTGGTCAGTACGGCCTCATACATGCACCCAGAAAATGCCCAGCTTTTAATGCTGTATGTAGGCATGTAGCACCAGAGGACATTGGAAGCACCAATGCAGAATGCAAAGTCCAAAACAAGTGGTTCAACATCATGAGAAGCCACAAAGAGAAGCCAGACAGGTACAGCATTCTAAACAACCAAGCCGTTTGCTAACCGCTGTTACCAAACAGCATAAAGACAAGATCCATGAAGTGTCTAGCCAAACTACATGGTCAGATGATGAGGATGACCAGATCACAGACACATAAAGTGAGCAGACATTCAGCAGGGTTGATATCAAAGAAGGTATTGGCACAGTGGCACCAACAGAAGCTTTTGCCACTGCCCATATTAAATGCCCACAGATGCAGGATCAGCAGAACCTTTATGCAAAACTGAATACTAGTGCAAGAGCAAACATCCATCCACTTTGTACACTGATACGTATATACTCACAGAAATGGCAAGCGATGATCCAATCAACCAACGTAAACTCACCACGTACAGTGACTTGGAGATTCCATCACTGGGATCCATTACACTCAAGTGTTACCATAAAAACCTCACCTTGGTCAGATATTTTTATATTATAGACACCACAAGTCCAGTGATTGCAGGTCTGAACACCATGCAAGTACCTGTCCTTGGTCACCATTCAAGGTATTTGTCAAGACAATGATGAAGACTAAAGACCACAAGAAGCTCCATTGGAAACCCTGGGAGAAGATCACCTAACTCTGCATTGCAGATCATCAGCTAACAGGCTGCATGGCATAGTTGGAACTGAATATGCATACCCATTCCAAATGTGCATTCTTCGTCACACTGCGGAACCAATGCAAAATTACTATTCTGCAGACAAATGCGGACAAACCTCCCCAGTCATCACTCAAGACTCCAAGGACTATGTTAAAAGCAAAAAACTGCGGATGCTGGAAATCCAAAACAAAAACAAAAATACCTGGAAAAACTCAGCAGGTCTGGCAGCATCTGTGGAGAGGAACAGTTAACGTTTCAAGTCTGCATGACTCTTCGACAGAACTAAGGAAAAATAGAAAATGGGTGAAATATAAGCTGGTTTAAGGGGGGGGTGGGACAAGAAGAGCTGGATAGAGGGCCAGTGATAGGTGGAGATAACCAAAAGATGTCACAGACAAAAAGTCAAAGAGGTGTTGAAGGTGGTGATACTATCTAAAGGAATGTGCTAATCAAGGGTGGAAAGCAGGACAAGCAAGGTACAGATAGCCCTTTTGGGGGTGGGGTGGGGTGAAGGAAATGAAAAAGGCTAAAAATTAGAGATAAAACAATGGATGGAAATAGGTGGGAAAAGAAAAATCTATATAAATTATTGGAAAAAACAAAAACGAGGGGGAAAATTGGAAAGGGGGTGGGGATGGAGGAGAGAGTTCAGGATCTAAAATTGTTGAACTCAATATTCAGTCTGGAAGGCTGTAAAGTGCCTAGTCAGAAGATGAGGTGCTGTTCCTCAGTTTGCGTTGAGCTTCACTGGAACAATGCAGCAAGCCAAGGACGGATTTGTGGGCATGAGAGCAGGGTGGAGTGTTGAAATGGCAAGCGACAGGGAGGTTTGGGTAAAGCTTGCGGACAGACCGAAGGTGTTCTGCAAAGCGGTTACCCAGTCTGCGTTTGGTCTCTCCAATGTAGAGGAAACCGTATTGGGAGCAACGAATGCAGTAGACTAAGTTGAGGGAAGTGCAAGTGAAATGCTGCTTCACTTGAAATAAGTGTTTGGGCCCTTGGACGGTGAGGAGAGGGGAATTAAAGGGGCAGGTGTTGCATCTTCTGCGGTTGCATGGGAAGGTGCCTTGGGAGGGGGTTGAGGTGTAGGGGGTGATGGAGGAGTGGATCAGGGTGTCACGGAGGGAACAATCCCTGCGGAATGCCACCAGGGGGGGTGAAGGGAAGATGTGTTTGTTTGGTGGTGGCATCATGCGGAAATGGAGGAGGATGATCCTTTGAATGCGGAAGCTGGTGGGGTGATAAGTGAGGACAAGGGGGACCCTATCATGTTTCTGGGAGGGAGAAGAAGGTGTGAGGGTGGATGCACGGGAGATGGGCCGGACACGGTTGAGGGCCCTGTCAACCATCGTGGGTGGAAAACCTCGGTTAAGGAAGAAGGAGGACATGTCAGAGGAGCTGTTTTTGAAGGTAGCGTCATCAGAACAGATGCGACGGAGGCAAAGGAACTGAGAGAATGGGATGGAGTCCTTACAGGAAGCGGGGTGTGAGGAGCTGTAGTCGAGGTAGCTGTGGGAGTCGGTAGGCTTGTAATGGATATTGGTGGACAGTCTATCACCAGAAATTGAAACAGAGAGGTCAAGGAAGGGAAGGGAAGCGTCAGAGATGGACCATGTGAAAATGATGGAGGGGTGGAAATTGGAAGCAAAATTAATAAATTTTTCCAGGACCAGATGAGAGCATGAAGCAGCACCGAAGTAATCATCGATGTACCGGAGAAAGAGTTGTGGGAGGGGGCCGGAGTAGGACTGGAACAAGGAATGTTCCACATACCCCATAAAGAGACAGGCATAGCTGGGCCCATGCGGGTACCCATAGCCACACCTTTTATTTGGAGGAAGTGAGAGGAATTTAAGGAGAAATTGTTCAGTGTGAGAACAAGTTCAGCCAGACGGAGGAGAGTAGTGGTGGATGGGGATTGTTCGGGCCTCTGTTCGAGGAAGAAACGGAGAGCCATCAGACCATCCCAGTGGGGGATGGATGTGTAGAGGGATTGGACGTCCATGGTGAAGAGGAGGTGGTTGAGGCCAGGGAACTGGAAATTGTTGATATGATGTAGGGTGTCAGAGGAATCACGGATGTAGGTGGGAAGGGACTGGACAAGGGGAGAGAGAATGGAGTCAAGATAGCAAGAAATGAGTTCTGTGGGGCAGGAACATGCTGACACGAGCGATCTGCCAGGACAGTCGTTTGTGGATTTTGGGTAGGAGGTAGAAGCGGGCCGTCCGAGGTTGGGAGACTATCAAGCTGTGGAAGGAAGATCTCCAGAGGAGATGAGGTCAGTCACAGTCCTGGAAACAATGGCTTGAGGTTCAGTGGTGGGGTCATGGTCCAGGGAGAGGTAGGAGGAAGTTCTGCGACTTGATGCTCAGCCTCTGCGAGGTGGAGGTCAGTGCGCCAGACAACAACAGCACCACCCTTGTCAGCGGGTTTGATGACAATGTCAGGGTTGGACAAGGTCCAAGGACTACTTTGAATTACTTGAAAAACAGGGGAAGATGAAAGATGCACATGACTGGCATGTGGGTAACGAATTACCCAACCTGAACATCAGACAGAAATTTTGAGTACAACACCCAACTGATGGCACATGGAATCCAGTGGAAGTCGTCAGCTTATGCCCAGTACCAAGATCATATCAAATACGAACACCAAATAGTATGCCTGTGCAATGAAACAGATGCCACTCAGCACAATATAACAACCAGAATGATCAAGTAACCCTGTTGCGACTAGAACATGGTCTAAGATGCAACACAAACAAAGCAGCTCGGACCAACATCCTGAAAAAGTACAGCAGCTTCCAGCAAAGATCACCATAACCAAAGCTTGACAGATAAGCAAACCGCCAATATGGTTCAGAGACTTGTAAATTTATTGCTGTGTGTTATGGTACATTCAGATAAAACTTTTTTTTCTTCTTTTCATGTAAATAGTTTGATTCTTTAAGGGTAAACCTTTAGTTAGAAAAAAGGGGGACGTTATGGCATGAAGTGCATATACCTTTAAGTGAGCGTATTTTAAACTGCTGTCACTCATTACAAACAAGATGTGATGTATTAATCCCATGACTTGTAGGCAGTCAGTAAGCAGCAGGGTAGAGATCAGACTCCTACTAAATCTATCTATATATAGTCATATCTTCAAATAAAGAACCTGCATCATTGTTTCACCAATCCTTGTGTAAGATTGGTGCATTTCCATTGAAGGAGAAGGAGGGCCTAACACCAGCCACACCTCTGTTCTCCTCCCTATACCCAACATCCCTCCCCACTGAAACGACTTACTTGCCTAGGCAGCTGGTCTCAATTAGAAAGAAATCTTCAAGCTGGCTAGATAGCACTTATTGTCACAAATGGATTGGAAATCTGGAACTCTCTACCCTCAAATGCTGTCAATTGAAAGTTTCAAGAGTGAAATCAAGAGATTTCTATTGTAACAGGTTTTCAAAGGATTAGGAACAAAGACAGGCAAAGGAATTGAGGTATTGATCAGCCATGTGATAGGTGCTAACAGCTTCACCTACACTGGGAGATCCTTGGGCTAAGTCAAGTATGTGAAGAGCTGTGAACCCTGTAAAGGACATTCTCGCAGGTGGCCCAACGGAGGCTGGAGTGGATGCTACCAGCACTAGGCACCTTCAGCCATTAGGAGGGCACACCAAGGGCAGAGGATCTTCCAGAGGAGAATGAAGGTTCCATGCAGATTGAGTGAACCTCACCGTCCTCGGCGTCGTTGGTTCCTCTGTCAGAGGGAGCATTTGTGGCCCAGGACCAATTGTTGACTGCTGCCTCTACTGAGATACAAGCAATGTAGTCACAGGAAGAGATCTAACAGGTTCTTGCACAACAAGGCTGACTGCAATGATCCTCACAGCTGCAAAGACAAAAATGTGGGCAGGCTTCTTCCGCATCCCCAAGGCAACAAGAGGAACACTGCGGCTTTGCAAGACACGGTGTCACCTTGAACACCAAGGGGGTCCCTGAGATGTGTAATATATGTATGTAGGTAAGAAAATTGTCTCATACAACGCATTAGTAAAGCCACTGGTTTATGCAAAGATTTGCATGCTATTTACATATCTATATCACAGATTATTTACAATATTCACAGAATTCATCAGCTTTTTACTGATGCCAATGGAGACTGCAGCCAGTGGACTCAGTAGACCATCTGTACGTGACAGTTGCATTGGGAAAGGTATTGGTTTGGTTACCATCCCTGTGAAGGTGCAGGCTTCATCCAGTGCTGGGCACATGTTCCATCCTCAGCTACTCGGAGTAACGTCAGCTGAACCCCTGCTGGATCACATCTGCATGGATTCCTCTCCAATCTTCCTGCCTGTCCTGCGCCATGTCTCTGCATGTCTACCTCATCTACCACAGAGTCCACTGAATCTCCTTCTCCATTCTCCTCTTCTACTTTCCCTTCTTCTTCCTCCTCCTCTAATGGTGATTTGGGGCCTTTCTCACACTCTGCCTTCTCAAGTGCCAAACCCCTCTGCTGCACCATGTTGTGCAGCATGCAGCACCTGATAACCAATTGGGAGACTCTGGCAGGTGAGTATTATAGGGCTCCACAAGAGTGCTCAAGGCATCAAAATCTCATTTTTAGCAGGCCAATGGTCATAGAGTCATAGAGTTCTACAGCACAGAAAAAGGCCCTTCGGCCCATCGAGTCTGCGCTGGCCAAACACTATTCTAATCCCATTTTCCAGCACTAGGCCCATAGCCTTGTATGCCATGGCATCGCAAGTGCACATCCAAATACTTCTTAAATGTTATGAGGGTTTCTGCCTCTACCACCCTTTCAGAAAGTGATTTCCAGATTCCCACCACCCTCTGGGTGAAAAAATTCTTCCTCACATCCCCTCTAAGCCTCCTGCTTCTTTCCTTAAATCTATGCACCCTGGTTATTGATCCCTCCACCAAGGGGAAAAGTTCCTTGCTGTCTACCCTATCTATGCCCCTCATAATTTTATACAACTCAATCATGTCCCCCCTCAATCTCCTCTGCTCCAAGGAAAATAACCCCAGTCTACCCAATCTCTCTTCATAACTCAAACTCTCCAGCCCAGGCAACATCCTGGTAAATCTCCTCTGCATTCTCTCGAGTGCAATCACATCCTTCCTATAATGCTGATTCCAGAACTGCATGCAATACTCTAACTGTGGCCTAACCAACGTTTTATACAGTTCCAGCATAACCTTTCGCTCAATGATTGTCCTAGTGTGCAGGTGGCTTTCATATCTGCACTGGGGCTCAATTTGAGGATCACTTGGAGGGTTCATAAACTACTTCCTCAGAGGGTTTATCCCTTGTTGCCCAGAATCCATCTGCATACCTGGGCTGGGGTAGGAGAGCTGAGGCAGTCTTGACTAACAGAGTCATGACAGCTTCCTGGAAAACACCTGCTTTTGTGCAGGAATTTCTTTCTGTGGTCATGGGCCACAGGGACGTTGATGGAATGGTTCCCTTCCTGAGAATGAACCAGTCTGGTCTTCCTGTGTGTGCCTTTATGGGTGCAGTCTTTAATGCCCTGAACCTGGGGTAAGGCAGCTCATGGTGCTTTATTTTTATTCATGGGATGTGGGCATTGCTGGCTTGACCAGCATTTATTGTCCATCCCTAATTGCCCTTGGTGATGATGGGTGGTGATGAGCCACCTTCTTGAACCGCTGCAGTCCCTGTAGTGTAGGTACATCCACAATGCTGTGATGGAGGGAGTTCCAGGATTTTGACCCAGCAACATTGAACGAATGACAATACATTTCCAAGTCAGGATGGTGAGTGGCTTGGAGGGGAATTTCCAGGTGGTGGTGTTCCCATGTATCTGCTGCCCTTGTCCTTCTAGGTGGTAGTCATGGGTTTGGAAGGTACTGTCTGAGGAGCCTTGGCAAGTTGCTGCAGTGCATCTTGTAGATGGTGCACACTGCTGCCACTGTGCATCAGTGGTGGAGGGAGTGAAGGTTTATGGATGGAGTGCAATCAAGTGGGCTGCTTTGTACTGGATGGTGTCAAGCTTCTTGAGTATTGTGGGAGCTGCACTCATCCAGGCAAGTGGAGAGTATTCCATCACATGCCTGACTTGTGCCTTGTAGATGGTGGACAGGCTTTGGGGAGTCAGGAGATGAGTTACTCCTCGCAGGTTTCCTAGCCTCTAACCTGCTCTTATAGCCACAGTATTTATATGTCTAGTCCAGTTCAGTTTCTGGTCAATGGTAACCCCCAGGATGTTGATAGTGGAGGATTCAGTGATGGTAATGCCATTGAATGTCAAGGGGGTGATTGTTAGATTATCTTTTATTGGAGATGGTCATTGCCTGGCACTTGTGTGGCACAACTGTTACTTGCCACTTGTCAGCCCAAGTCTGGATATTGTCCAGGTCTTGCTGCATTTGGACATGGACTGCTTCAGTATCTGAATCACGAATGGTGCTGAACATTGTGCAATCATCAGCGAACATCCCCACTTCTGACCTTATGATGGAAGGAAGGTCATTGATGAAGCAGCTGAAGGAACTCTGGCAGTGATGTCCTGGGGCTGAGATGATTGACCTCCAACAACCACAACCATCTTCCTTTGTGCGAGGTATGACTCCAACCAGCAGAGAGTTTTCTCCTGATTCCCAGTGACTCTAGTTTTGCTAGGGCTCCTTTATGGCACACTCGGTCAAATGCTGCCTTGAGGCAGTCAAGGACAGTCATTCTCACTTCACTCTGGAGTTCAGCTCTTTTGGCTATGTTTGAGCCATGGCTGTAATGAGGCTAATAGCTAAGTGGCCCTGGTAGAAACCAAACTGAACATCACTGGTCAGGTTATTTCTAAGCAATTGCTGCTTAATAGCATTGTTGATGACCCCTTCCATCACTTTACTGATGATTGAGAATAGACTGATAGGGCGCTAATTGGCCAGATTATATTTGTCCTGCTTTTGTGGACATACCTGGGAAATTTCTCACATAGCCGGGTAGATGCCAGTGCTGTAGCTGTTCTGGAACAGCTTGGCTAGGGGTGTGGCAAGTTCTGGAGTACAAATCTTCAGTACTATTGCTGGAATATTGTCAGGGCACATAGCCTTTGCACTATCTAATGCCTTCAGCCGTTTCTTGATATCATGTGGAGTGAATCGAATTGGCTGCTTTGTGATGAGTGTCCTGAGGAGCAGAACACAGGTAGATCAAGGACTGTTCCAGAAGGATCTTGTGAATGAAGGAATGTGGCAATTATGGGACATGTGGGTAAAGACTCTTGGCCCATAGCCCTGGAGGCTATGGCAATGCAAGTGAATATTTTCTGAAAGTTGGTCTAAAAGTGACTCTTGCATCAGAACATGATCACATACTGGAGGATGAGGGTCCAACAATGAAAGAGGGAGAACTCACAGTGGTAGTCCCAACTGACAAAAAACTGCAAGTAGAGCCCATCGTTTGGAGGTTAAACAATGAAATAAAGGCCACAGAACAGTCTTTGAACAGAACTAGAAGTTGAAGTCTTCATGATCATGGCTGTTGTAAAAAAAACCTGAGGATAAACAAGTTAGAGGCAAAACAAAGGGAAGAAGAAAATTGAATAGAGTTTGGAGTTGGTTCTGAGGTACCAGATAAATATATTAGTTTAGATATTAAGCATTGTAGGTCTGGGATAACTTTAAATCAACAATCATATTTAGAATGTGATCCTTTCATCCCCGTTCCCAGTTAATCATCATAGGTCATCACAGTAAGATGATGTTATATCAAAAGAAGAGGCAGAGCAATTGCTAAAATAGTGACTATTATAAGGGCAAAAGAAACATTTTTCAAAAATGAGTTTAAAAAAAAGTTTGTTAGAAGAAAATAGCTGCTGAAACACTGGTTGTTATGGAGGCAGCAAATATAAAGGGCGGAATTTTATGGCCCCGTCGCAATGGTTCAAGAGTCCATTGACTTTGGCGGGACAAGAAATTCCTGTCGGTGGTAGGGGCTGTAAAATTCTGCCCAAGGTTCCATTTGTCAAACATTTTAAGTGAGGTTCTGCAAAAGGGTGCATTGAAGAAAATAAATGCATTGAATGTTATTTAGATAATCATTCATTGTGTGATAATGCACGCTCTATGAAGTGTGAGTGAGAAAAGTTTACTGATTGACCTTGCTGATGTGAAACAGATGCCAGAGAGAAAGGGGGCTTGATTTTCAATCACCCGTAGGGGTGAGCTCGGTGCTAGATGCGCTTTGAAAATAGTGCTCTTGGATGGCGTGTCAGTGTCCTGACATTTCTGAAATGTGGTGCAATTTTCAAAGGGTTGGAATGGGAGAGGAGGGAGGGAGAAGCCGCCAACCTGATTGCCTCCAATTCACTCACCATTAAGCTCCTTGAAGAATAAAAACAGAAAATGCTGGAATTGTTCAGCAGGTCTGTCAGCATCTGTGCAGGGAAAAACAGAGTTAATGTTTCAAGTCACGACCTTTCATCAGAACAGCTCCTTGAGGGGCTTGGTACTGGGCTGAGGAGGGCCAGGAGGTGATTTTTCAACATGCAGATCAGCATAACTGAACATTAGTGCCCCACTCTTGGGTGCAATGTAGGAAGCTATTAAGCCATGTTTCTGTTGAACAAAGACTTTTGGAAAAAAGGAATTATTTTCTCAGAACCACTTTGTTGACTCTCTGGTCAGCTGTCATGCGCCATGAAGCAGTTATCCCTCTGATCTCCTGCCACTTCTATTCTGCCAGACAGCAGCAGCCCAGTCATGGGCTTGAAGATTGCATTCCAGGGTCAACCCCAACCTCCTAGTCATGCTCAGCACCACTCATTGGGTATCGAGCTCACCTCCAGCCCAATTAGGGCATTTGTATTTAAAGATAGCATTACATCAGGAATGCAGTCACAGCACGGGAACAGGACCCAGAAATGATCCGGGCGTCAGGTTCCCAATCCTGGATTAAAATCAAGCCCAGGAAATCTCTAAGATTAAAATAGTGAATGTAGGTCACCAACAGTTTGCTTGTTTTACACAAACAAATACATGCATAAAGAAATTGTTAAGGGTTCAAGAGGAAGGGTATCTCATCATGTAATGCTTTGTACGGAATATGGATTAATTTAATTTTAAAAAAAATTTGGTTGTGCTTTTTAACCGTAATTTTTATTTAGAGAGAGAAGGGAAACTGTTGATTGTATATTAACAGTGTTTAATTGCATGTGGTTGCTAAGTTTGTTGACAACGCAAAGATAGGTAGGAAAGTATTGTGAAGAGGACATAAGGAGGCTACAAAGTGACATGGATAGGTTAAGTGAGTGGGCAAAGATCTGGCAAATTTATTATCTAAATGGTGAGAGATTGCAGAGTTCTGAGATTCAGAGGGATCTGGGTGGCCTAGTGCATGAATCACAAAAAGGTTAGCATGCAGATACAGGTAATTAGGAAAGCTAATAGAATGTTATCATTTATTGTGAGGGGAATTGATTACAAAAGTAGGGAGGTTATGCTTCAGTTGTACAGGGCATTGGTGAGACCACGTTTGGAGTATTGTGTACAGTACTGGTCTCCTTATTTAAAGAAAGACGTAAATGCGTTAGAAGCAGTTCAGAGAAGGTTTACTAGGCTAATGCCAGGAATGGGCGGATTGTCTTATGAGGAAAGACTGGACAGGTTAGGCTTGTATCCATTGGAATTTAGAAGAGTAAGAGGTGACTAACTGAAACTTTTAAAATCCTGAGAGGTATTGACAGGGTGGATGTGGAGAGGATGTTTCCTCTTGTGGGAGAACCTAGAACTCAGGATCACTGTTTGAAAATAAGGGGTCACTCATGTAAGACAGGGATGAGGAGAATTTTTTTCTCTGAGAGGGTTGTGAGTCTTTGGAACTCTTCCTCAAAAGGCGGTGGAAGCAGAGGCTGAATATTTTTAAGGCTAGATAGATTCTCGATTGACAAGGGGCTGAAAGGTTATTGGAGGTAGATAGGAATGTGAGGTTGAGGTTACATTCAGATCAGCCATGAGCTTATTGAATGGCGGAGCAGGCTTCAGGGGCCGAGTGGCCTACTTCTGCTTCTAATTCATATGTTTGTATGTTCGTACGTATGTTCATATGCAGATGGTGGGCATTCACCTGAGCCCCTATAAATAGACATGGCAGGCGTGAGCAAACAATATGGCGGGAAGACTAAAAACTGATTTCACACTGTTGTGAAACCAGATTGTGATTGTTTACTTTGCCTGTCAATGGTGGGCCACGTTTCCCACTGCTGGAAGTTGAGAACGTCATTTTAATACATCTTTTCATCATTATAAATCCTGCTCGCTGGAATCATCCCCCCCGCCCCCCCTACCCGACACCAAATTTACCGCCCATGTTTGCAGGAAAACACGCTAGCCCAGAACACGTCTTGACAAGTGTGACGTGCAGAAGTTGGGACTTACAATCAGGGCTATGCTCACATCGCAGACATCCAAGGAACAGAAGATGCTGGAGCCCTACAGCAACCAGACCTTAAGAAACACGTGCATCATATGCTGGGTTGACATGGCTCTGCTGCAAAGCAGCTCACAGGAGGTGGAAGAGCAGCTTTGATGTCCGGGATGTGCTTTGGGACATTGGTGTATTGACCATGGTCTGCGTCGGATGGTGATCAAGGGGGTGGAGAGGAAGGTCTAGGTTTGACTGGGAGAAGAAGGTGCACTGGGGTGAGGGGCACGGTGAGGTTGGGATGGGGGGAACAACGGTGTCAGTGGGTGACATTGGGAGGAAGGGAGCAAGTATGGGGGAGAGAGGAAGGTGTAACAGGAGAGAATGCGCCAACTGAGGAGGACAGTGTAAGGGAAGGAGCTCGGAGGGGGAAGAAGTCCAGAGGGAGGAAGGAGTTTGGAGAGGGGGAGGAGTCCAGGGGCGGGAGGGAGTTAGTGGGGAGGAAGGAGTTGGGGGAAGGAAGGCATAAGGGTGCAGGAAGGAGCAAGGGTGGAGGAAGGGGTAAGGGGGGGTCATGTCCAGGTGAACATGCAAGGGAGGGGTCTTTGGAGTCAGTGACTGTCTCCTGGGGAGAAAAATCAGGGTTGGCATGGTAGGAGGAAATGGTGAGAATGAAAGAGGGCAGAGTGAGCCGGTAGAGTGGGAGGGTGAGAGTGTGACAGTAGTGGTAGAAGGGTCGGCGAGGGTGGTTGGTGGGAAGTCGTGGGCAGACACATTCTCTGGGGGTGGGAAAGAGGAGGTCGGGGATGTCAACATGGATGGGGATGGGATTCTCAGGAAGATGGGGAATGTGCACGTTCACCTGGACATCCTGGAAAGAAAAAGGCTCTGGCTGGTATTTGATGGTGGGAAGGTGGAAGGGGGTCGACAGTGATGGGGAAAAGGACATAGGTGACTAGGGGAGAGGAAAGGTTGGAGGGTCCGAAGAAATATTTCACAATAACCATCTTGTAAAATCAAAAGTGAAAGGAGCCTTGTGTTGAGCGGGAACAGATGCTGCATGGGAGTGTGATCAGTGGGTGGGCAGAGATGCAGGTCGGCTCAGATGGACAACTGAAAGAGAACCTCAGCAGGCAGCATTGAAAATGCTCAGGACAATGAGATGAGTGTGATGGAGGAAGGCTCCACATGTGTGGGAGAATACTTATACGAGGCTCCAAAATACCCCCCCCCCCCACCCCCCACACCCCACCTCCACACCACCAACACCACACACACACACTTTTTCCTCTAGAACCACCCATGGGCTGGCTATATGCAGCTGAACTTCTGGTTGGGGGTATACAGAAGGAGGAATCGCAAAGCCTGTGAATGAAGCTGAAAGATGCCATTACACATTACTCAGTGAAAGTGAATATATTTTCAGATTATAAAGTGACAAAATGTGCAACCACTTGTGATCAGAGATTCTTAACCTTTCTAAGACTACCACTTCTTCTAGGTGCTGCCCTGACATCCACAGCAAGGGTGGAGACAGCCTGTGCAATGGTTGGCCCTGTTGCCTCTGATGACTTCAGCGTGGTCCAATGGAGAGCCGAGGCCTTGAGGGCCCCGGCTTGCTTTGGCTGTCCTCCTGTGGGCCAGCTGCTCCCTCTGTGGTGACAGAGGATGACATTGAGGGTGTCACGGGCAAAGGGGACTTGGAGGGAGAGGACAGCTTCTGAGATTCCTGAATGGGTGACCCAGGGGTGTCCAGCTAACGATCCTCCTTTCGGATGTCTGGGGGCCCCAGCCTGACTCCTTGATGGAAAGGAGCACCTGAAGGGACATTGAGGTGCCCCGATTCCCTCTCGCATTGCTACTGTAGGAGCTCACCCATGGCTATCGTGATGGAGTGCAGGTCTGCATCTATCTCCATGTTCTGCTGGACCAGGGTCTCCATGGCGTCTGCCATCCTTCCCATGGAGACCTCCATATGCCCACATGTGGGCACCATTTCATCAGAGAGCAGGTGGATGCACTTCTCTGACCTGCATGCCACTCTGATGAGGTCTTCCAACAGCTCTGTGTGATTTTCCCCTGCCTTCTGCTGACTCTTCATGATGAGTTGGAAGGCCATATCTAGAGGCTCATCATCTGACTCAGACCTCACAGGTGCCTCTTCCCCAGCAGTCCTCCAAGTGCCAGGGAGCTTGGCTGACCAGCCTCCTCCTGCTGCGGGCACATGTCCATGTGGTGACCACCAGATTGTGAGCTCGAGCCTGCTCTAGATCTAGGTCCCACTGAGGTGTACGTCTCTGCACCATTGGAGGGTGTGGGTAAGAGCTGTGATGAGTATTCCAGGCTGCTTATTTCTAGCTCTTCAATTGAAGAGGCGTCCTCTTGGTAGGAGGTGAGGACGTGGATGGAGCTGAGGGTCTGGTTGGCTGAGGGTGTCACTCACTTGACAGAGCACCCCGCGAACCAAAGTGGAATTAATAAGTGCATGGCAGCAGAGTCAAAAGCAGGGAGAGCGCTTACACTTGCATTGCGAGGGAGATGATGTGGTGCAGGATCCTCACGAGGGTGTTCACTGCCGACCTGACTGTCACCAGAGGCATGGTCCACGTACCCTCACCAGTCAGCACGATGGCATGCTCCACAAAGTGAGTGAGGGGCCTGATGTGGGCCACTCCAACCCCAGTCTGGGACCTCTCCCTGCTGATGTGAGCAGTCTTCTCCTGCATGAAAACAGATGGCGAGAGTGTGAGCAGGACACATGGCACCGCATGGAAAATTTATGTTGTGAACGGAGCAATGGACGGGATGAGGATGCAGGCTCCAGAGGATATGAGACTGATGGAGATGTGAGGGCGTGTGTGAGAGTTAGCGGTGTTGGCCCTTGAGGTGTGAGTTCCCTGTGGATGTGTGATGGATTTGTGTGAGTTGAGAGTGATGAAAAGAGTGACTTACCTTGGCGGAACGGATGAGACCATTCATCCTCTACATGCACTGATAGCTGTCCTCTTTTGCATGGTGTTGGTACTGACCACCATTGCCACCGCCTCCCATGCTGGATTGCTGACCATCCTTGCTGGCCTTTGCCCAGAGCAGGGGTAAAGGACATCACAGTGAGCCTCCACTGCATCCAGTAGGCGCTTCAGGAAGATGTCGCTAAATCTGGGGGCTGCATGTTTCCTCCCTTTGGCAGTCATCAGTTCCCAGCAGCTTCCTATCGCTTGAACAGTGCTAGCTCTGTGCAGGTGCAGCCGTTAAATGTGGTGCCCGGTTTACTGAAGGACTGAGGTGATGGAAGGGCGGGTGAATCAGGGGATGCCCTGCCAGTGACCCAGTGTATTTCCTGGGAATGCATAATTAATGAAGCGGGAATGGGATGATATGGCACGAAAACCCACCATTGCAGCCAGCAGGTAAAATGTCCTTTTTCACACACTTAGTGTAGATCATGGATGATTCCACCCTAAAACTTAAGTTGTTGGATTGGGAGGGGTATGCTTTTAATATGTAACGTTGTAAATGAATATAAAAATGTATAAAGAGTTGCTCCAGTTCTACCCTTCACCAACTGGCTTTCTGGAAGAGAACACCACATAACTGAATCGTGCCTTTCTGGTCTACCTCATGCTCTGAGCCTGGGTCAGTCTTGTAAACTGTTGCTTATATCATTCTTGCTGACAAAATTAACTTCTTTCTGTAACTTTCCATTCTCTCTTTCCCATGGTTACACAGATTGATGCTACCTGGTGTTTACAATGGGTTCCCACAGTCTCTCAAGGCCTCCCTACCTTCCAAATATTCTGCATAATGCTTCTCAAATAGTGTTAACCATTCCCCCCTCAACCTCCCCCTCCCCCGACCCATGGTGTCTTGAACAATGTTACAGACAGAGAGAGATGTTGGAGAGATGTTTTCTCACCCCTCGGCTGATCGCAACAATATGTACTTTTGAGGAGTATTGTGACTTTAAAGAATAGACATGAACAGTCTTCCTTGTAAGTTTAATTCAAAAGAAAGGGTAAATGTTTATTTTCACAAGATGTGAACATAAACACCACAAACATCCATTCCCCACATACGCTTGCGTGTGCGCGCACACACATGAAAAATGATTTCTAGAGATGTAGCATGCACCTAGATTACTAATAAGGTAGCAAGAAACAAGTCACTTATTTATAGTCCTTAGGATGGTTGTTGAAAATAATGTAGGCCTGAAGGATTCCCTTCTGATTCCTTGAAGACAAATGGAGGTTGGAATTTTCTGGTCTTTCAGCTGAAATTGTGGTTGAGCGTCTGTGGTGAAGAAATATAACCTTGGAGGTAAAATGCATTAGCCTCTTTCCACTGCCTGAAATGACTGCCTCTTTGAGGTAGGGTTCTTTCCTTTTGCTGGACAATCTCTCCCTCTGCAGTGCTGGTCCCAGACTGCCTTGCTGGGATCCCTTGTGGATTAATATGGTATTGTGCCCCACAACACCCCCACAACTGTAGCCAGCCTTCAGTCATGTGACGACAGTATTGATGTATTCCATTGTCCACATAATGAGTTGAAGCTGAAGTGCTTGACTCACAATGAGGAAATATTTGATATCCAATCAAACATTCCAGCTACAATCATCTCACTGAATGGTCATCTCACTTTATTTGAAATCCCATCTTTGTGGGGTCAGTATGTCTCGCAGCCATTGTCATTTTAAAGCTCTTCCTTTGAAATGGTAGTTAGTTAGCACCTGGGAAAGGCATTTGAATTTTAAGTAACTTCACATTTGTCCAAAAACCACAACATAAGTCACCTGACTTTCTGAAATCAGTTTTGTGAAGGTATAGTGTCAATATTTTATGTTGCTGTCTTCTTTTTTAAAAGAAAATTAAAGTATTCATTTCCAAATTAGCTTTAGGGGCATGACATGACCATCACAACAGTCAGGTTATCAGTTCTTTTAATTGAACTCTGGTCCTTCAGCAGGTAATTAATATAGTGATTAATTAGTCCAAAAATACTTCAGTTCCCCAGCAATTACAATCTCCATCTGATTCTTTAACACATGGAGGAGCTTGAGACATTGTTTTAATCATGAGGGAGATGAGAATTTTGTGCATCACATAGGGCAGGATTTTTCAGTCAGCATAAAATGACACGTGATAATGCTGGGCGTGCGTCCCGATGTCATCATGCAGTCCCGCGATATATCGTTCAGCGGGTGTGCGCCGGCTGATATGTAAACGGCCTATTAAGGCCATTAAGAAAGTCATTGAAGTAATTACAGTTGGCGGGCAGGTGAAAAGGCCAAATGGCCTTCATCTTTTTTAGGAAACCTCATCCACAAGTGGGATGAGGTTTCCTAAAGCATTTATTAAATAAATACTTTTTTTTCATAAATATAAAAATATGTTTATTTTCACAAGACTTGAATGTAAACATGATCAGCTCCACGCCCGCTCCCGCCGAGCCTGCCCACCGCCTAAAAAATTCAGGCCATAGGGTCATCACATAGGCTCATCTTGTTAGCTGTGGGATGGCTTGCTGGGAGAGCAGATGGCACCTCAAAGTTACGGGTAGCCTAGTACTGTGAGAGTTATGTTGCATGAAGTTGCTTCTATCAATGACTTTGGCGTAATGTGTGATGAGGATCATGCTAAGCATGAAGCTTTTTTTCAACATTTTCATTCGGTGCTGAAAGATTTTCAGCTGAGGTTAGCAATCACAACAGGACTGTAATTTGAAATCACTGTATTGAATTTTTACTCCAGATAAACATAAGAAAATTGACAGCATCGATTGCTATACTGTCCTTATGTTATGACTGACATGCCCTCATGTGTTGCAGTTGTGAGGTTTATTAGGTTATTATGTTTTGTATTGTAACTTTAAATTTAGGGTAAAAGAAAGGGGTCATGTAACCTGAAATGTCTGCCTGACAGTAAATTTGGGTGATTTGCTTGTTAGTGATCAAATAAAGGCTTAGGTTGTTTTACTGAGAAGAAGGTGCAAGGTATTTATGCTTCGAGACAATGGCAGCAGTCTCTGAGTTCATAATGGGTAGACTCTGCATCTCTCAAAGTCCCAGAAATGTGTTAAAGGTAATGGCTTATGAAAAGTTGTGCTGTAAACTGTCTTTTTATTTGTAAGGTGAAAATGAGTTGGAATCAAGAATAGCTAAATCAGCATTTGTACCTGAATGCAAGGTTAATGTGTTAATGTTGCCATGGGGAAGAAATCGGAGGAAGCCATTTTTGATGTCAGGTTACAGGCTTCCCTACAAATTAATGCGTATGACAGACATACAGCAGATCTGCATGGTTAGCCGAGAGAAAAGGCTATTTTGGCTTTGTAAGCTACCACCGATGGAGGATTCAGGAGGGAGACAGTCTCTAGTCAAAGAGATACATCGTTCAGCCATCTAAGGATTCCAGGAGCTTCATCCTAGCATAGCCTGGGGGAACAAAAATCATCAGAACAGGCGTTACTGCTGGCAGTGGATTTAAAAACCTCTCCAAAAACTGAGGAAAGCATCTGGAAACGGTCACTTGAAGTTACTACTTGGTGAAATGGGAATATGGGAACCATATGGAAGCTGGGAGTAACCTTAAACTGTTTGCCATAAGGACTGTAATTCTGTCGACAGTGTGATGCGTGATAAGTAAAAAAGAGCATTTTCTTTTCTGTAGCTTAAAATGTAAGTTGCCCACAAAAAGTCAATAATATTTAGTCATTTTTAGTGGTTTTTAAGTCATTTATTACAGTAAAAGTTTTAAAACATGAAAACTTATGTCATTCTTTCAGCTATTAACTGGAAGTTCAAATTTCTTTTTAAAAGTTATTAATCTCTATGAGATTGCAAAGACTGGAAGACAAACTAGTTTATTGCCTCCAGTATGAACATTGAGCAGGAGAAGCAAAGGCAGCCGAGATTCTAATGGCTGAAATACTTCCCCAAAACACATTGCATTAACCACGGAATTATACTATCATTTGAATTCAACCCTAATCCACGGCCACAAATGAATAGAAATGATTTCTGTTCCTTTTTGGAGTATGCATAATTCATTCACTTTGAGTCAGTGGATTGGAGGTGCCTTAATTTGTTTGAACAGGAAGACTGCATGAAAATTGGGCTCACAGGAAACAAAGGATATAAGCTTCTGGTGAACGTCAATATTTCATAGATAATCACAGCAAAGATATATCAATGTTTATGCACAACCAGGATACTCACTGGACAAGCCTTATGGGCCTTTTAGCAATGCTATTAATTCATTGGATTGTTCAAATTGACCCATTTCATATTACCTTTTATAAGTTGGAAAAGTAGTAGCATGTTATTCAATATAGCCAACGACAAGGGTTTGACATTGGAGGAGTATATTAGGCAGTGAGAAAAAGAGAAACAGCAAAATGAAGATGATTTGAATCTGGCAGGAAGCAAGGTATTCTGGTTGGCAATGAAACTGGGTGGAAGCAAGCATCATTGCCCATTTTATCCTGTTAATGATTGAAAGGACATTATTTTCCCCTATGACCCCAATTATCTAGTGCTTCTTTTGGAGGAAGATGTCAAAGTAGGAGGTCAGTTGGTGAAGGTAGGGAGATTTTCAGATGAAGAGGCCCTAGTGGCTAACACAGAAAAAAAGATCTACAAAAACTAATGGACTGAATGAATGTAGTGGTGAAATCTTATTGAATGAAAATGAACATAAAAAAGGCAAAAGTTATAAATATTGAAAGACATAATGGAGGGTTGGAAAGCGGAGGTCAGGATAAATGGTCAGCAGCTGAAACAGGTACCACAATTAAAGTGCCTGGGAAGCAACTTGTCAAAATACGGATACTGCCATAAAGAAATCAGGCTTAGAGTATCAATAAAAAAGAATGCATTCTCCAAACATAAAGAATGCTCAGCATAGGAATGAGTAGAGATCTTAAGAGAATAATTATCAAGAATTGATTTGGAGTGGCTTGTTATATAGGGCTGAAACATGGGCCTTGAGAAAAGCGAACATCCAAAGACTAGAAAGTTGTGAAATGTGGTTCTGGAGAAGGATGGAGCAGGTCAGTTGGAGAGAACACCAGGGCAATGAAGAAGTTCTCAGGATGGTGGAGGAGGGAAGATTGATAGTGAATATCATCAAGAAAAGGCAACAAGGTTGGATTGGCCATATTCTAAGGAATTATAACTTTCTGAAGGTGATTAATGTAGATTAGAGGGATCTAGACCAAGCGAGAGAAAGAGAATGAATGACATTAGACAACTTGAAATTGAAAATGGGAGGCTTCCTACCAGCAACTGAAGAGGAAAATGCAAGACTTTGAGGCTTGGAAAAATTAGTTAAGGACCTGCTTTTGGCAAATCACCACTACTACCCCCAACAAACATTTTCCCCTCCTTGTTTGTTTAGAGAATGTTTGTGTCCCCCCTGGGTAATATAATCAAGTTTGATTTTGTGCAGAATGCAATTTTTACTAAAATAACTATTTTTCTAATGAAGCTTCTCTGTGTCTAGTAGTGTCTGCATGTATTGTCTAACTGTATAGAGGAGAAATTTGTTCATGGAGCTCTCCTTCTAGTGGCACTGCACAGATTTAGACTCCACTGATATCATTGAAGAATGCCACATGTGCCTTGTTTGGTGCACACGTAGCAGCTGGGATGCTGCCTGCCCCATGGGAATCAATATAGTCCTTGTAGTGTCACTAGAAATGGTGTTAGGTGAACAATTTTCCTCCGCCATGTGTTAGCCATGTGCTTTTCTAGTGCGGTTATCACCTGTGAATTATGCACTTTTACTTTGTGTAGTTATGGTGACAATAACTGTGGTTGACTCTTAAACGCCTTCTGAAATGGCATAAAAAGCCACTCAGCTGTATCACAATCACTAGAATGTCTGTAAGGAATTAAACCGGACAGACAACCTATCTTTGACGTAGGCACCCGAAACAACAACAGCAAACTCAGCCCTGTCGACCCTGCAAAGTCCTCCTTATTAACATCCAGGGGCTAGTGCAAAAAACTGAGAGATGTCTCACAGACTAGTCAAAAAACAGCCTGACATAGTCATACTCTTGGAATCATATCTTATAGATTATGTTCCAGACACCACCATCACCATCCCTGGATATGTTCTGTCCCGCTGGCAGGACAGACCCAGCAGAGGTGGCAGTATAGTGGTATATAGTCGGGAGGGAGTTGCCCTGGGAGTCTTCAACATCAACTTCGGACCCCATGAAGTTTCATAGCATTAGGTCAAACATAGGCAAAAAAATCTCCTGCTGATTATCACGTACCATCTCCCCTCAGCTGATGAACCAGTGCTCCTCCGTGTTGAAAACCGCTTGGAGGAAGCATTGAGGCTTGCAAAGGCGCAGAATATACTCTGTGTGGGGGATTTCAGTGTCCATCGCCAAAAGTGGCTTGGTAGCAATAGTACAGACCGAGTTGGCTGAGTCCTAAATGACATAGCTGCTAGATTTGGTCTGTGACAGATGGTGGGGGAACCAGCAAGAGGGAAAACCATACTCGATCTCATCCTCACCAACCTGCCTGCTGCAGATTCATCAGTCCTTTACAGTATTGGTATGAGTGACCACCACACAGTCCTTGTGGAGACAAAGTCCCATCTTCACATTGAGGATATCCTCCATCGTGTCGTGTGGCACTACCACTGTGCTAAACGGGATAGATTTCAAACAGATCTAGAAACTCAAGACCGGGCATCCATGAGGTGCTGTGTGCCATCAGCAGCAGCAGAATTCTGCTCAACCACAGTCTGTAATCTCATGGCCCAGCATATCAACACTCTACCATTACCACTAAGCCAGGGGATCAAACCTGGTTCAATAATGAGTGCAGAAGGGCATGCCAGGAGCAACACCAGGCATACCAAAAAATGAGGTGTAAACCTGGTGAAGTTGCAACACAGGACTACTTGCATGCCAAAAGGCATAAGCAGCAAGCGATAGACAGAGCTGAGTGATTCCACAACCAACGGATCAGATCTAAACTCTGCAGTCCTGCCACATCCATTGTGAATGGTGGCGGATGATTAAACAACTCACTGGAAGAGGAGGTTTCACAAATATCCCCATCTTCAATGATGGGGGAGCCCAGCACATCAGTACAAAAGATAAGGCTGAAGCATTTGCAACAATCTTCAGCCAGAAATGGCAATTGGATGATCCACCTCAGTCTCCTTGGGATGTTCCTAGCATCACAGTTGCCAGTCCTCAGCCAATTTGATTCACTCCACATGATATCAAAGAATGGCTGAAGGCATTAGACACTGCAAAGGCTATTGGCCCTGACAATATTCTGGCAATAATACTGAAGACTTGTGCTCCAGAACTTGCCGCGCCCATAGCCAAGTTGTTTCAGTACAGCTACAACATTGGCATCTACCCAGCAATGTGGAAAATTGCCCAGGTATGTCCTGTCCATAAAAATCAGGACAAATCCAACCCAACCAATTACCACCCCATCAGTCTACTCTCGATCATCAGAAAAGTAACGGAAGGGGTCATCAACAGTGCTATCAAGTGGCACTTGCTTAGCATTAACTTGCTCACTAATGCTCAGTTTGGGTTCCATCAGGGCCACTCAGCTCCTGACCTCATTACAGCCTTGGTTCAAACATGGACAAAAAAGCTGAACTCCTGTGGTGAGGTGAAAGTAACTGCCCTTCACATCAAGGCTGCATTTGACTGAGCGTGGCATCAAGGAGCCCTCGCAAAACTGAAGTTAATGGAAATCGGGGGAAAACTCTCTGCAAGTTGGGGTCATACCTGGCACAAAGGAAGATTATTATGGTTGTTGGAGGTCAATCATCTCAGTTCCAGGACATCACTGCAGGACTTCCTCAGGCCCAACCATCTTAAGCTGTTTCATCAATGACTTTCCTTCCATCATAAGCTCAGAAGTGGGGCGGATTGTTCGCTGATGATTGCACAATTTTCAGTACCATTTGCGTCTCCTCAGATCATCGCCCGGGCAAGTGGAGAGTATTCTGACACACATGTGACTTGTGCCTTCCATGTGGAAGTGTTCCCATGCATCTGCTGTCCTTGTCCTTCTAGATAGTGGCAGCTGTGGGTTTGGAAGGTGCTATCTAAGGAGCGTTGGTGAGTTTCTGCAGTGCACCTTGTAGATGGTACACACTGCTGCCAATGTTCGTCACTGGTGGAGGGAGTGAATATTTGTGGATGGGTGCCAAACAATCAATCAACTCACCCAACAACACCTCCAAGCCACTTACCATCCTGACTTGGAAATATATCGCCGTTCCTTCACTGTTGCCGGGTCAAAATCCTGGAACTCCCTCTCTAACAGCACTGTGGGTGTACCTACACCACATGGACTGCGGTGGCTAAAGGCAGCTCATTACCACCTTCTCAAGGGCAATTAGGGATGGGAAATAAATGCTGACCTAGCCAGCAAAGCTCACATCCTGTGAATGAATTTAAAAATGAACCTTTGAGGTATAACATGCCTCAAGGTGCCTGGTTCACTTCCATCTGCTGCTCAGAACAGAGATTTTGTAATTAATTCCGATTAATCAAGAGGAATGAATGTTTATATTTTGATTGGTTTGTTTGATAAGTGCTGACTTATCATCACAACCTATTACTGTACCAAATCCGTTCCATTCCCCATGGCCATCTCTTTCACCACACATCCAATCTTCTGAATTAGGTTCTGTCTCAGATAGCCTTATAGATACTCAGAGCTCTCCAATTTTTCTCTGAAATCTCAGCCTTGATGAAGGCCTGTCTCCTTGCATGTAAAGCATACAAATGTGCAGCAATGATTGAACTAATTATGGTACCTTGTGGAGCAGGAGGACTACCACACAGCACGGAAGACAATTTTAAATTTTGCTCATTGACTAATTGATAGGTACTGCATTCTCCAGCCATCTCAAGTCAATTTTTTGCATGAACCATCCATGCCAAGTTGGCTGTCAACTTGTAGTTTGGTTGATCAGCTTGAATTTTATGCAGTATTTTATCGATCAGTGTATGATTCCTTTCACAAAGCCCATTGTTGAAAGGGCATTCACTGTAGAATTTATGGCCAAGATGTTCATATTTCCACATGTCTCTGAACTCGTCATTGGAAAATTTCACCTCTATTATCACTCTGAAACTTCGCTGGTGCCCCATATTCAGTCCCTATCCGCTTCTCCATGATTTTGTCTATAATAATATTTTCCTTACTCTGTATTATTGAAGCAAAACTAGGAAGATCCACAAAATGTAGAATTAAAATTTCTGCCTTTGCCCTTTAGATCAATGGCATCTACCTGATTAAACTCACATGTCAATGAACAACTTGCAAAAGGACATCATGTGGTCCTCTGATACTTTTCATAGATAGCACACTTTTCACTAATATCTTCTATTTGCCTTGTATATACTTCAAGAACCACACCTGCACCCTTTAGAAGAGTTTTTAATCTTTGACAAGGTCAGCAAATTGTCCATTAAATTTTAAGAAAATATGCTTTTTTTTCTTTGACGCTTATCATGCGAAGCCATTCATACTTTTCAAACACTCTGAAGTGAAACACCAAGGCACAGGTTTTCCCTTTTGAGAAGGGAATTGTGAGTTGGGGGATATTCCGATTAGTGAGCCTACCTTGCCTGGTAGTCCCTGTCTATGCTATTTTTATGGTGGTGTGGCAGGGATGGGTTGAGGTTGGGGCTGCTGCCTCCCAAAACAGGCCTCAGATGGGAATGGAGGTGGGCATATGCTGAGGCGGACAGGCAAGAACGCCCTCTTCTGTTCACTGAGACACTGGCCCAGTTCTGTACATGAATGTTAGGCATCCTAGGCCTCAACCCTCACCCACTCCCATAGCACCTAACACCGCAACACCAACCCTCCACCCACTGCACATCCCTTCCATCACTCCCTGTCCCCACATCCTGCTATGCAGACTCATACTGTATCCACAATGGACCGAACTCATGAAACCTATAATAATATTGGAAAGTCTTTGAGATGCTCATGAAATTGGCAAAATAAACAAACAGTCATTCAAACTCCACTTGAAAAAAATTTAACCTTATTAAGTGATCATAAAACTGTCAAAATAAATAAACAGGCATTCAAAAACCACTTAAAAACATCTTAGGGGCTCATAAAACTAGCAATTCAAACAATGTTCGCAGTTCCCTTGCCAACTGTATCAACAACCCCTGCTAAGCTGAATCCATTAGTGAGGTTTGGAGCTCACCAAGCATTCCGGGATTCCATTGCACAACTGTGTCAACAAAATCTCCAGAGTTGAATATGTTAATACCTTTGAAGTAGTGGATCAGATGGCTATCTGTTGCACAGCTTCAAAGACTGAACAGATGGCTGACCTGTCAATCAAATAACTCAGCCATCTGTTCAGTGATTTTAAAGGCTCAACAGTTGACTGATTGTCAATCAATGTAAAGATCAAAGCACAATGTCCAACTGACAGACTAAAGTCTGAATCTCAACACTTAACTGCAGAATAGCACTTTATCCACTCTAATGTACTTTAATGGGTCTGAGCACTTTCACAATGTTAGTCAATTTAATGGTCACCTATCTTTTCTAAACAAAACTCTAACAACAGTCAATGCATTAAAAACATACTTAAATTAACATAAACATCTAATTATGACAAACATAGTTGGCAACACCTTTTAAACTTAGCTGTCAACAGTTTCCTGACTCTAGAATAGGCTTCCCCCATAGGTCCCAATCCCTTCGATCAGCATGGACCATGTTGCCTTTAGAAGCATTCCAAAGTTGACCTGAGTCCATGAAAACTGCAGGGTTCTGAAATCACCACCCACTTAACGGATCCACCAATGCTTGAATTACCAAGTGCAGGATCATGACGACATTTATCCCGCACTTTTGAAAATAGCAGAAGACAGAAATGAGGCCAGGAATCCCAGTATCAGGTTCCCCCCACCACAGAACCATAGAAAAGTTACAGCACAGAGGGAGGCCATTCGGCCCATCTTGTCCATGCCAGCTCCAGGACACCCAGGTGCCCTTTCTAATCCCACATTCCTGCACCTGGCCCATAGCCCTGCAGCTTACAGCACTTAAGGTGCAGATCCAGGTACTTTTTAAAAGAGTTTAGAGTTTCTGCCTCTACCATCAACTTGGCCAGTGAATTCCAGACACCCACGTCTCTCTGCGTAAAAAAGTTCTTCCCCATGTCCCCCCTACACATTCTGCCACTTATTTTGAATCTATGTCCCCTGGTTCTAGAATTCTCCACCAAGGGAAACAATTTTATCCTGTCCACTCTATCTATTCCCCTCATAATTTTGTATACCTCAATCAAGTCACCTCTCAGCCTTCTTTGTTCTAAGGAAAATAACCCCAACCTATCCAATCTCTCCTCGTAGCTACACTTTTCTAACCCTGGCAACATTCTTGTAAGCCTCCTCTGCACTCTCTCCAGAGCTATTACGTCCTTCCTGTATTGTGGTGACCAGAACTGCACACAATAGTCTAGTTGTGGCCTCACCAGTGTTTTATACAATTCCAACATTATATCCTTATTTTTATATTCTATACCTCTGCCAATGAAGGATAGCATTCCATATGCCTTCTTTACAACCTTGTCTACTTGGCTTGGTCATAGAAGACAGAGGGTAGCAGTAGAAGGGTGCTTTTCTGAATGGAGAGCTGTGACTAGTGGTGTTCCCCAGGGATCAGTGCTGGGACCTTCGATGTTTGTAGTATACGTAAATGATTTGGAGGAAAATGTAACTGGGCTAATTAGTAAGTTTGCGGACGACACTAAGGTTTGAGGAGTTGCAGATAGTGAAGAGGATTGTCAAAGGTTACAACGGGATATAGATCGGTTGGAGACTTGGGTGGAGAAATGGCAGATGGACAAATGCGAGGTAATGCATTTTGGAAGGTCTAATGCAGATAGGAATTATACAGTAAATGGTAGAACCCTTAAGTGCATTGACGGGCAGAGGGATCTGGGTGTACAGGTCCACAGGTCACTGAAAGTGGCAATGCTGGTGGATAAGGTAGTCAGGAAGGCATATGGCATGCTTGCCTTCATTAGCAGGGGTATTGAGTATAAAAGCTGGGAAGTCATGCTGCAGCTGTATAGAACCTTGGTTAGGCCACACTTGGAATATTGCGTGCAATTCTGGTCGCCACATTACCAGAAGGATATGGAGGCATTGGAGAGGGTGCAGAGGAGGTTTACGAGGATGCTGCCTGGTCTGGAGGTTATTAGCTATGAGGAGAGGTGGAGAAACTCGGATTGTTCTCACTGGAGCGACAGAGATTGAGGGGCGACTTGATAGAAGTTTACAAAATTATGAGTGGCATGGACAGGGTAGATAGTCGGAAGCTTTTTCCCAGGGTGGAAGCGTCAATTATTAGGGGACATAGATTTAAGGTGAGAGGAGAAAACTATAGAGGAGATGTGCGGGGCAAGTTTTTTACGCAGAGGGTAGTGAGTGTCTGGAATTCGCTGCCAGAGGAGATGATGGAAGCAGGTACGATAGTGGTGTTTAAGAGGCAGCTTGACAAATACTTGAATAGGATGGGAATAGAGGGATACGGACCCCGGAAGTGCAAAATGTTTTAGTTTGACAGGCAATATGATCGGCGCAGGCTTGGGGGGCCAAAGAGCCTGTTCCTGTGATATACTTTTCTTTGTTCTTTGTACTTGAACTGCTGCCTTCAGGGACCTGTGTACTTGTACGCCAAGATCTCTCACTTCATCTACCCCTCTTAGTATATTCCCATTTATTGTGTAATCCCTGTAACTATTTGACCTCCCTAAATGTATGACTTCACACTTCTCTATGTTAAAATCCATTTGCCACTTTACCGCCCACTCCCCCAACCCATCTATATCATTTTGGAGATTAAGGCTATCCTCTAAACTATCCACTACTCGGCCAATCTTTGTGTCATCTGTAAATTTCCCAATCGTGCCCCCCACGTTCATGTCCAAATCGTTAATATATAACACAAACAGCAAGGGTCCCAACACCAAGCCCTGTGGAACACCATTTGAGACAACTTTCCATTCGCAAGGGCATCCATCGACCATTATCCTTTGTTTCCTGTTAACAAAGCGAACCTTTTATCCAGTTTGCCACATTACCCTGAATCCCATGGGCTTTTACTTTCCTGACCAATCTGCCACGTGGGACCTTGTCAAATGCCTTGCTAAAATCCATGTAAACAACATCCACTGCACTACCTTCATCAACTCTTCTTGTCACTTTCTCAAAGAATTCAATCAGATTTGTGAGGCAAGGCCTTCCTTTAACAAGTCCATGCTGACCATCCCTGACTAGTCCATGCCTTTCCATATGACAGATAATCCTATCTCTCAGGATTGATTCTACTAATTTGCTCACCACCGATGTAAGACTAACTGGCCTATAATTGTTTGGCATTTCCTTTGATCCCTTTTTAAACAATGGAACTATGTTTGCATTTCTCCAGTCGTCCGGTACCTCCCCTGTATCTAGTGAAGATTGGAAAATCATCCTCAGAGCATCTGCTATCTCCTCCCTGACTTCCTTCAGCAGCCTCAGAAACAATCCATCTGGCTCTGATGACTTATCAACTTACAAGGATTTCAACCCTTTGAGTACTTCCTCTCTCTTTATGACGATCCCGTCCAATATCTTGCCGTGTTCCTCCTGGACTACTACATCTTCCCTTTCCTTTGTAAACACAGAGACAAAATATTCATTCAAAACCCTTCCCACAGCCTCTACATCTACACACAAGTTTCTATCTTCATCTCTGATAGGTCCCACTTTTTCCTTAACTAGACTTTTAGCATGAATGTACTGGTAAAACATCTTTGGGTTTTCTTTAACTTTACTTGCTAATCTTTTTTCATGCCCTCTCTTTGAGTTCCTTATTTCCTTTTTTACTTTGTCCCTGCACTTCCTATATTTGTCTAGGCTATCTGCAGTGCTTAGTTCTTTGTGCCTATCGTATACTTTCTTTTTCTGTTTGATCTTCCCCTGTATTCCTCTAGACAACCAGGGAGGTCTAGATTTGGCAGTACCATTCTTATTTTTGTTGGGGACATGTCTACTTTGTACAATTAGGATCTCGCTTTTTCGTGCTTCCTACTGGTTTTCCACTGTTTTATCCTCCAGCAGCGCTGTCCAGTCCACCTCAGCCAAATCCCTTCTCATTTCTGCAAAATTTGCCTTCCCCCAGTTCAAGACTTTTACTCCTGCCTTATCTCTGTCCTTATCCATGGTAATGCTAAATCTAATTGAATTGTGATCACTGTTCCCGATATGATTGCCAACTGTCACTTCACCCACTTGCCCTTCTTTGTTCCCCAAGACTAGGTCTAGAATTGCATCTCCTCTCGTTAGGTTTGTTACTAATTGGTTGAAAAGATTTTCTTGGGCACACTGCGTGAAATTTTCTCCCTCAGTGCCCCTTATATTGTTTGAATCCTAGTTGATATTAGGATAGTTGAAGTCTGCTACTATTATTGCCCTCTTGTTGTTACAAGCAGAAATTTGCCTACATATTTGTTCTTCTATCTCCCTTTCACTATTTGGGGGTCTGTAGTATACTCCCAGTAGTGTGACTGCCCCTTTTTTGTTTCTAAACTCAATCCATAAAGCCTCGTTTGTTGACCCATTTAGTATATTATCCCTTCTCACAACTGGAATTGATTCTTTAACCATGGTTAAACCGCTCCTTTTTTTATCTCCTACTCTATCGTATCTGAAGACTCTATAACCAGGGTTATTAAGTTGCCAGTTTTGTCCCTCCTTTAGCTAGGTCTCCGTTTAGCCCACCCCCTCCTTGCTTCAACCCCTTGCCCAATGGGGGTTTGCCACATATTGGGATGCCAAAATCTGATCCCAGGTTTTGTGAAAGGAATACAATAATGTCCAGACTGGGTAAACTGCAGAGTCACTCACTTCCCAAAAATAATTGCCTTATCCTGCTTCAGGTCAAGTTTTATTTGTTCCTTGTCTGTAAAAGATTTACTCAACAGAATAGGTACCTCACCAGAAACTATATCAGTACTGATGAAATGCTTTTATTCAGCTATTTTACATGGAATTACAGCTCCTTTTAGTGACCTCAATGTGTTCTCATCACCAAACTTGAAGCAAGTAGCACCTTTATACTCCTTAATCTTGCACCAATTCTGACTACTTCGTGAATCAAGATAATATTTTCACCAATCTGTTCCAAATGCAAGTATTCGCCAGCACTGCACAGTTAAATAACTATACACATACATTACAGGACTAAAACTCCTTGCGACCAGTATAACTTGTTCATATTCATCATTATCTTTATTGTCTTCCTCAGAATTCTCTGCATGTGTCATATTGAGGACCCTGCCTCTCCACATTGGGCAATTCATTGCATACTGACACTATGGCTGGAATTTTCTGGCCCTGCTTGCCGGTGGAATCTTCCAATCCCACTGAAGTCAAAGGACAATGGGCCCGACACGGTCGGGCCATAAAATTCCAGCCTATAAGTCACAGCTGAAGCATTTATTAACTGTTCTTGGGCATTCCTGAGATTCATTCACCTATTGCTGTTTCCAATTCTTTAATCTGCCATAACAAGCAGGTCTGCTAAAGGTGCTTTCATCCTCTTTCCCTGTCTTTAACCCTTCCATTGTACTGACACAACGTGGCAAACATTGAGTCCTCTATTCTTTGTGTCACCACAGAACCTTAAAGAATTAAGAGAGTAAAAATAAATGCCTTACAGAACTATTGTATGAAATCAACATGCACATACTGAAGCTTTATTCATTTTGCTGTGTGAGTTATTGATTCACACATTTGAACCTTCATTGTTAAATGACTCTTTCTTTCACTGTGTTGTAAAACATGTATGGTACATAGAATCGTATTTCTGAATATAGTCAAATTAAAATGCTCAGCAGAAATGCATTTAAGTATGGCAAATGCATAACTGAGTCATGAAGAGTGATTACATTACATTACTTGTTAAACTGCAGACTTTGGGAGTCATTACCTTTTACAATATATTATAGGGGAACACAAAGACAATTTATGCAGCTGACAGGGTGATTTACAGCATGTAGGTTCCTAGTAGAACTTTGCCACGTTATTATGCTGGGAATGTACATTTGTCCAGAAAAGAAATATGCTAGCATCATATGTCCTTCATGTTCAGCTTCAGTCCTACAAAGCCTGGTGGTGTTTCAGTTCAGAAGCCACACTGTTTTTTGGGGTTGGCAGGGTTGGGGATGGTTGAGGGCACGTCTAAGAGTCACGTTGGAAATCGCAATAGAATGATCAATTACAAGAAAGTTATCTGCTTCAGATAGCAAGGCCTGTTGCGGTATAAGAAGTCATTCCAAGCTTCCAGCAGGGAGCTACTTTCACAGAGCATAGGTCTGAGATAAGGCTACAGAACTATGGATTGAAGAATTGAGATTACATTCACTGTGGGATCACCCATATTATGGGAGTGAAGGATGGGAGCATCACTCTGATAATTTGATGAATTTATATAGCTAAAGGTAGGTAGGCAGGTGCTTCTCACGTGTCGGTGCAGACTCAATGGGCCGAAGGGCCTCTTCTGTGCTGTGTGATTCTGTAAAGGAAAATGGTTCGGCAGGACAAACATTGGTTTATTATTGCAGTTTAGAAGGATTATTTTAAGCTTCACAATAGAGGAAATTCTTGAACAGCTTCATCTCTGTTTGTATATAAATGATTAGGTAACAAAACCATTTTCTTCAAATTGGTTTCAAGTTGCAGAAAGCACCATCTGTTTCTAGGAAAACAGTGTCAGGAAAGAAATAATTTGTATTTCCAAAGTGTGTTTACCATTTCCTCAGGTTCTAGCATAACACTTTGAAGCCAATGTGTAATCTGAAGAAGTAAACGAGCCAATTTTCACCCAGTGAACTCCCACAAGCAACAATGAAATCAATGACCAGCTAAACTGTCTTTGTGACATTGACTGAGAGAACTCCCAGCTCTTCTCTAAATAGCACCATGGGTTGACGGGCCCCTAACTGTGTCTTATCTGTTTCCTGCAATTCTGCTCTCACCCCTTCCTCTCCCCCACCACCCCCCAGCACCCCCACCCCAAGGACCACAATAGGGTTTCCCTTGTCCAAATCTTCCTCTACACCAGCCTCCTGATTCAATGCCATTGCACAGAATCACAGAATTGTTATTGTGTAGAAGGAGGCCATTCAGCACATTGTGTCTGCACCAGCTCTCTGAGGAGTTTAATTTAGTGCCAATCTCCTGCCTTTTCCCCGTAACCCTGCACATTGTTTCTATTTAAATAATCATCCAATGCCCTCTTGATGCCTCAATAAAACCTGCCTCCACCACACTTCCAGGCAGTGCACTCCAAACCCTAACTACTCGCTGTGTAAAAAAGTGTTTTTTCACCTTGCATTTGCTTCTTTTGCAAAACACTTTAAAACTGTGCCCTCTGGTTTTCGATTTGTTTATGAGCGGGGACAGTTTCTCCCAATCTACTCTGTCCAGACCCCTCATTATTTTGAAAACTTCTATCAAGTCTCCTCTCAGCCTTCTCCTCTCCAAGGAAAACAGTTCCAACTTCTCCAATCTTTCCTCATAACTGAAGTGTCTCATCCCTGGAACCATTCTCGTAAACCTCTTCTGCACTTTCTCCAATGCGTTCACATCCTTCCTATAGTGTGGCGCCCAGAACTGTACACAATACTCCAGCTGAGGTCTAACCAGTGTCTTACATAAGTTCATCATAACCTCTCTGCTCTTGTACTTTATGTCCCTATTAATGAAGCCTAGAATACCGTATGCTTCAGAAACAGCTCTCTCAACCTGTCTTGCCATATTTAATGACTTATGTACATACACACCCAGGTCTCTCTGCTCCTGCACACCCTTTAGAATAGTATTCTTTATTTTATACTGTCTCTCCATATTCTTTGTACCAAAGTGTATCACCTCACACTTCTCTGCATTGAACTTCATCTGCCACCACCTGCCTATTCCACCAATGTGTCAATGTCCTTATGAAGTTCTACACTGTTCCCCTCACAGTTCACAATTCTCCCAAGTTTTGTGTCATTCACAAACTTTAAAATTGTCCCCTGCGCACCAAGATCTAGATCATTTATATATATTAGGAAAAGCAAGGGTCCCAATACAACCCCTGGGGAACTCCACTACAAACCTTCTTCTAGTCCGAAAAATACCCATTAACCATTGTTCTGTTTCCTATCCCTCAGCCAATTTTGTATAAATGTTGCTACTGCCCATTTTATTCCATGACCTGTAACTTTCCTCACAAGCCTGTTGTGTGGCATTGAATCGAGCACCTTCTGGAAGTCCATATACACCACATCAATGCCTTGCCCTCATCAACCATCTCTGCTACCTCTTCAAAAAACTCCAGCAAATTAGTTAGACATGATTTTCCTTTAACAAATCCATACTGACTCTTCCGAATCAATCCACATTTTTCCATATGACTAATAATTCTATTCCGAATAATTGTTTCGAGAAGTTTCCCCACCACCGAAGTTAAACTGACTGGTCTATAACTTACAACCTTTCTTGAAGAAGTGCGTAATGTTTGCAATTCTCCAGCGCTTCAGCACCTCCCCTGAATCCAGGAAACATTGAAAGATTATTGCCAGTGCCCCTGCAATTTCCACTCTCACTTTCTTCAATATTCTTGGATGCATCTCATCCGGTCCCAGTGCCTTATCAACTTTAAGTGCCGACAGCTTATCCAATATCTCCTCCTTATCAATTTTAAACCCTTCTGTTAATGAGTTTTTTCCTCTGTCACCATGGCCTGGGCAGCATCTACCTCGTAGGTAAAGACAGATGCAAAGTATTCATTTAACACCTCAGCCATGCCTCTTACCTCCATGTGTATATCCGCTATTTGATCCCTAATTGGCCCTACTCCTCCTTTTACCATCCTTTCACTATTGATGTGCTTATAGAATACTTTGGGATTTCTTTTTACGTTAGCTGCCAGTCTTTTTTCATAATCCTTCTTTGCTTCTCATATTTGCTTTTTCACATCCCTTCTGAACCTTCTGTATTCAGCTTGGTTCTCAATTGTAGTTGCTACCTGACACCTGTCGTAAGCACACGTCTTCTTCTTTAACTTAATTTCTATCTCCTTTGTCATCCAGGGAGCTCTGGATTTGTTTGTCCTACCCTTCCCTTTTGAGGGAACATACCTTGACTGTGCCCAAACCATCTCCTCTTTGAAGGTAGTCCATTGTTCAGCTATTGTTTTTCCCGCCAATCTTTGGTTCCAGTCTATCCAGCCCAGCTCTGTCCTTGCCCCGTTGAGGTCTGCTCTGTGCCATTTGATTATTCTTACTCTGGATTGACCAATATCCTTTTCCATCATAATCCTAAACCTTATGATTCAATTGTCGCTGACCCCTAAATGTTCCCCCACTGTCACTTGATCTACTTGGCTCACCTCATTCCCAAGAACCAGGTCTAGCAGTGCCTCCTTTCTTGTTGTACTGGACACATACTGCTGTAGAAAATTCTCCTGAACACAATCTAGGAACGCTTGTCCCTCACTGCCCCTTACACTACCACTATCCCAGTCTATATATGGGTAATTAAAGTCCCCATTATAACTATTCAACGATGTTTACACCTCTCCGTAATTTCCTTGCAGATTTGTTCCTCTATATCCTTCCCACTAGCTGGTGGTCTATATATTACACTGAGCAATGTAATTGCACCCTTCTTATTCCTTAGCTCTGGCCAAATCGATTCTGTCCTTGAATCCTCTGACATATCCTCTTTCTTCAGTACTGCAATACTGTCCTTAACCAAAAACGCCACTCCTCCTCCTTTTTTCCCTTATCTTTTCTGAACACTTTGTAACCAGGAATATTTAGCATCCAGGTCTGCCCTTCCTCAAACCAGGTCTCCGTTATTGCCACAACATCATAATCCCACAAGGCAATGTGTGCCTGTAACTCCCCAACTTTATGAACTGTACTCCATGCATTCACATACATGCATTGTAACCCTGATTTAGACTTCATTACTTGCTCACTTACTCCGACTCCATCTATTAACTTACTATTCTCTATTGTAGTGCTATTTGCCTCTCCCAACATTCCATACACGCTGGCATTACTTTCTAATATTCTCACACCCCTGCTGAGTTCATTTAAACCCTCCCCAACAGCACTAGCAAAATGACCCGCAAGGATGCTCAGTCCTGGCTCTGTTCAGATGCAACCTGTCTGGCTTGTACAAGTGCCATCTCCCCCAGAGCCAATCCCAGGAATCTAAAGCCCTCCCTCCTGCACCAGCTTTACAGCCATGCATTTATCTGTCTTATCTTCCTATTTCTGTACTCACTTGCACATGGCACTGGCAGTAATCTGGAGATTACTATCTTAGAGGTCCTGCTTGCTAATTTTCTACCTAGCTCCCTAAATTCCGATTGCAGGACCACATCCCCCTTCCTACCTATGCAGTTAGTATCAATGTGGACCACGACCTCTGACTGTTCACCCTCCTCCACAAGAACGTCCTGCAGCCGTTCTGTGACATCCTTGGCCCTGGCACCAGGGAGGCAACAAACGATCCTGAAGTCACGTTGATGGCCACAGAAACGCCAGTCTGCTCCCCTAACTAAAGAATCCCCTATCAGTACTGCCCTTCCACTCTTCTTCCACCCCTCCTGTACAGTTGGGTCACCTTAGGTGCCACGGTTTGGCTCTTGGCACTCCTCTAAGGATCCATCGCCCTCACCGATATCCAGAATGGAAAACCAGTTTGGGAGCAGGACCTCTACACTACCTGCCTGTTTCTCTTGGACTGCCTGTGGTCACCCATTCCCTATCTGCCTGCTTGCTCCTAACTTGTGGCATGACCACCTTTCTGAACGTGCTATCCACGTAGCTCTCTGCCTCATTATTGCACTTCCATGACTCCAGCTGCTGCTCAAGCTCTGAAACGAAGAGCTCAAGCTTGTGCAGCCAGTGACACTTCCTGCACATGGGCTCGTCTGGGTCACAAGAAGTGTCCACGATTCCCTGCAAGCCACAGTACGGGCATTCCACTTGGTTCAGCTGTCCTGCCATGCCTTAACCTTGAACTTTGAAATCATTTAACTTTTAAATCCTACTTAATAAACGTTACCAAAAAGTACAGTTCCTACTTTATCCTAAACCTTAGGAATAAAATAAACCTTAAACACTTACTAGATACTTAACAAACAGCTGGCTTCTTCCCCAACCAATCAAATTGCTCCTTCCCTGTGATGTCACAATGTATTTCTTTTTCACTCTCCTTTTAAACTCAGCACAGGCTAGTTCCAAGCAGCTGGCAGGTGCACTTCTCGACTGCTCTTCCTGAAGATGAGTGATGTAGGCCGTGATCCCCGGGCTGTATTTATTCTCTCCCTGCTCCGTGCATCTCCCACAGGTCCGCCTCTCCGTCTGCAATTCCCAAAGGTGAGTCAATGGTTTCACGGTCATCATGAGACTTTTAGTTCCAGATTTTTATTGAATTCAGATTCCACCATCTGCCACGGTGGGATTTGAACCCAGGTCTCCAGGGCATTACCCCTGGGTTTCTAGATTATTAGTCCAGTCCACTACGCCATCATCTCCCCTTTTCTGCCACCTCCAGTGTGGTGCCGCACACATCTTCCCCTCCCCTTTCAGCTTCCATGGGACCCTTCCCTCCTGATGTACTCCTCAATCACACCAACGTCCTTTACCCTTCCCACAGCACCTTCCCATGCAAGTGCAGGAGAACAGAACCTGCCCTTTACCTCCTCCTTTATCAAAGTCCAAGGCCCCAAACACTTCTTCCAGTTGAAACAGTGATTTACCTGTACTTTTTTACTTCTCTAGTATACTGTACTTGTTGCTTTTGATGCGATCTCTTCCTCATTGGGGGAACTAAACATTGATTAGGTGACCGGTTTACAGCACACCTCCATTCAGTCTGCTAGCTTGACCCTGAGCTTCTAGTCACCTGTCATTGCAATTCTTTGTTCCACGCATTCTGACTGCTCTGTCCTCAGCCTTTTACATGGATACACAAGTTCAAATCCGTGGAATTTAAACTCAATTAATTAAATTTTAAAATCTGCTATGAAAAGCTAAAAACAGTAATGGTAAATATGAAACTATTGGGTTGTAGTAAAACCAGCTGATTTGGTAATGCCCATTAGGGAAGGAAATGAACCATCCTTATCCGGTTTGACCTGTAGTTCCACAGTCCTTTGATGGACTGTTACCTGCCCTGAAATGACCAGTCAGTTATATCAAACCACTGCAGTAACAATATGAATAAAACCAGACAGAAAACCTGCAACGGCTTCAGCACCAGAAATTACAAAGGAGCATCCAGCTCAGACAAAACCTACAAAATCCTCCTCACCAATTTTGTGACAAAATTGGGAGAGTTGTCCCACAGACCAAGGGCGGAATTTTCCATGCCTGCTGGTGGTGGGCATGATAGGTGGCAAGAGCAGACAATATGGCGTGATCAGTTTCATGATGGCAGGAAGGCAGGTCGCGATTGTCTGCTCAGCCCACCGACAGCGGGCCACGTTTCCTGCCATCGGTCATCCTCATCAGGATCCTCATTGTAATACATCAGCATATCATTATCAGGCCATCCCACCAGACTCTTGCACCCCCGCTAGATCGTCCGTTCACATCAGTGGGAAAGCGTGCCAACGTGTTTCACAACGACACAGAGGCGACTTGGCGGCCTGCACTTTGGGTGAATGGAGGTGTGAACAGCAACGTTCTGCAGAGCTCGCCAGGGTTGCCTGTTGCTTTGGAGGCTTCAGCACTACCGGGGGGGTCAGAGTTAAGAGCCGCCCTGCTTCTGAGGCAACTTTTGAGGGTGAGAGGGAGCGGGGGGAGTAAGTGCCACCCTGCCTCGGAGGTGACTTGTGAGGGTGAGGGGGAGCGGGAGGCAAGTGCTGCCCTGCCTCAGAGGCAACTTTTGAGGGTGAGGGGGAGTAGGGGGGCAAGTGCAGCAGTGCCTCTGAGGCGACTGATGGCAGGGGGTGGGGGCAAGGGCAGCCCTGCCATTGAATATAGCACACAAGCATTCATGATGAGGGGGGTAGGGTGGGCGAAGGAAGTGGCCACGCATTCGGGAAACCTGTAGAAAGTAACCATTCCTCTGCAATTGAGACCGTTCAGGCGCAGCTGCATTGGTATAATTGGGGTCGGGCTCCTAGCTTATCCGCCCATTCAAGCAACACTGGCATCTAGATTGTGAGCAGCAGAAAGGCGAGAAACACTCCAATCCTCGGATAAAGCCCCGGCTCCGACCCCCTCCAGCCTCCTCCCGCTGACACTTCCCGATTCCTTAAGACCCGGATATGACCTTTTTTGAATGGATTTATAATGGTTTCACTAATAGCTTCTGTAGTGCACTTTATTAGAACTTTATTAGGTGCCAAGCACTCTGAGAGGTTCTATATTTACTTCCGCTACACCCTGATTCTGTATGAAATAGTTCAGGTTGCCTTTACGTTATGAACAATTAAATTCCCCCCCACCCCCCCACCCCCCGTCCCTCCATATTGTACAATCTCCTTGTTGAAGCTGGCCATGTAGCAGTCACTGTTGGAGGTGCTCACAGCCTCTTAAAATGTGAGCATCTGGTTTGGACCAGTCTCCCCTATGGTTCAAACTAACAGGGCAGCCTTGCAGCGCACTAATCTCTGGCCATCCAAGTGGTGGCCAGCACTCTTTGGGAAGCATTAAGGGGCTATCACACTTAACCAGGACAGGTTCTTAGTATACCCATTCTAACCAGGTGTCTCTCTCTTTCATCCTGCAGGGGGAGTACATCAGGATCATGGAGCCTGGTGAACTAGCTGTATGCCTGATGGCCTACAGAAGAAGTCGGAGGAGAGAGCAACTGAGGCTCCTGGCTGCGCAGAGGCAGGAGCAACGACCGAAGGAAGGAGGGGCGGTTGGGGCTCCCCTACACGTAGCCCAAGAGCCACAGCGAGCCGTTGCTGGTTAGCGCCGAGTGACACCAAGGGACTATAGACGCTGCCTTTCATTCCTGCAGATGACCGAGAACCAGTGTCACCGAAGACTGCGAATGTCTAGGGAACTGGTCGGTCACATCTGCCAGCTACTGCAGGACTTGATGCCACGGGAACATGGAGGGCATCCACTGCCAGTGGCTGTGAAAGTGACCGTGGCACTCAATGTCTCCACCAGTGGCTCCTTTCAGGGCTCCACAGGTGACCTCTGTGGGATATCTCAAGCCTCCACCCACAAATGTATCCATGAGGTCACGGATGCCATCTTTGCGAGGGCACACAACTTTGTGCATTTAGTCCAGGACCAAGAGAGCCAGGATGCAAAAGCTATTAGATTTGCCCAGGTCTTGGGTTTCCTACAGGTTCAGGGTGCGATTGGCTGTGCTCAGATCTCTGTCGCAACACATGGTGGACTACATCAACCGCAAGGACTTCCATTCGCTGAATGTGCAGCTGGTGTGCGACCACCAGAAACACATCCTGCAGGTGTGTGCACAGCTTCCAGGGGGTGTGCACAATGCCTACAGCCTTAGTCGGTCACAGATTCCTGGAGTCTTCCAGAGGCTGCAGGGTTGACTCATCGGAAACAAGGGCTGTGGCTGATGACACCTGTGCTGGCGACCTCAGATTGCAGCAGGGCAGCGGTATAATGAGGCTCATGCTGCAGTTCACAACTTGGGACCATCGGGATGCTAAAGATGCAGTTCCGGTGGCTGGACCAGTCTGGTGGAGCCCTGCAATACAGTCCGCAGAGGGTGTCACACATTGTCGTCGTCTGCTGCACGCTTTACAACCTGTCGCTGCAATGGAGAGACAAGCTGGTTGAGGAGGAGATGGAAGAGCTGGTCGTCTCCTCCAATGAGGAGGGCGTTGAAAGGGATGAGGTTGAGGAGGTCCTCAGAGGCAATGATGATGCGGATGAGGCCCTTGCACTAGCTTGATGAGGCAGGCGCGCTCAAGAGGCCCTCATAGCTGCTAGATTTGTGGAGGATGATGACGACACGCAGTGAGGTGACCCCATAGTTCCTCACATAGCATTTGTGAATGTTTGATTCCAGTCTGGCTTATGGCAGTGCGAAAACCCTCTGTGAGAATACTCCTGCTATGGAGACACAGTGGAGGCCCTAATAGTCGCTCGGTTGCAGGAGGATGATGACGACATGCATTGAGGACACTCCATAAATTTTCACACAGCCTCTGAGAATGTCTAACTCCATGATCAGGATCATATCATAGAGACACAGCCATGAAACTTTAGAAGCATCTGATGCTTTGTCCTGTGAAAGAGGACACATCACTCATGGCATGGTTGTCTGATGGATGTTGCACTGTTTGATACTCACTTGGTAGACCAGCGCTGGCCTCACTGTCAGCACAGGACTGGTCCAGATCCTCATCAGCCAGCTGGATGGCTCTGTTTTCAAAGTCCGTGAGGACCATTATTTCGGGCATTCCATCACCAGTCTGCGACTTCTCTCTCTTGTGTGCCAGCTTGTGCTGCATGGATAGAGATGGAGAAAATGTAAGCAGGACGCCTGCCAGGCCAGATGATAAGTATGCCTGGCCTGTGTGGGTGTTGAGTGGTCCCATGGAAGGGATGAGGACAATGATAGTGAGTGTTAGAGAGTGAGTGGTGATGTCCCTTGAACTGGCAATGAGTGTGGGCCCTGTGGATGTGTGATGGGTTTGTAAATGTGTGAGTTGAATGATGAGATGAGTGACTTACCTTGGCAGAATGGAGGAGATCATTCATCCTCTTGCAGCACTGGGGGGCTGTCTTCTTTTGTAGGGCGTTGGTGTTGACCACCGCTGCCACCGCCTCCCAAGCTGGATTAGTGCTGTTGCTGCCCATCCTGTGGCTAGGGCAGGGATAGAGGACATCCCAGCGGGCCTCCATAGCATCCAAAAGTCACTCGAGAGATGCGTTGCTGAACCTGGGAGCAGCAGTCTTTTTCAGTTTCAGGGCCATGTCTTCCGTGCAGTGGTGATGAGCTGGAAGCACATCTCAGTGTGCTTGCGGCTGGACTTTAAACTTGGCACTGGCGTGATGCAGCGAATGAGAGCCCACCCACAACGGAAATGGCGTGTTTCCCAGAAGTGCATAAATATTGAGGTGGGTTCGGGACAATGCAGCGTGAAAACCCGCTACTGCACTTAGTGCAAATTTGGGAAAATTCCGCCCTAAGGAACAGCCTAATATAGTCATATTCGCAGAACAATGGGCAGAATTTTCTGCCTGTCGGGCGGGCAGAGCTGGAGTGGCCACGGACCTGATCGGTGCCTGCGATCGGGTCTGCACCGCCATTTTGCGCGGGCGGGCCAATTACCCCGCCCAGCCCATTTGCCGATTCCTGTGAATAGCAGGAGTGTGTGGGCTGCAGCGGGAGTGCACAGGCCGCTGGGTCCAATGGCAATCCGGCAGTCTGTTTAAAGGAAGGCCTGGCAGCCTCCTGTAGGCTGCTCACAATGGCCACTTCCAGGTCACACCACAGGGGGTCGGCTGAGCAGGGCAGGCTGGAGGGAAGGGCAGAGGAGCAGGGCAGGCTGCAGGGTAGGCCAGCGAGGAGCCAATGTGCCCCTCGCTTTTCTGATGACTGCACTGCTGCCCTCCTTGAGGAGGTGGCAGCATGGCAGGAGGTGTTGGTCCCCCAGGCTGGAAGGAGGAGGCCCCCCCCCACACTGACCAAACGTGCCTGGGAGGTGGTGGCGGAGGTGGTGAGCTCCAGCAACGTGGTGCGGCGCACCTGGATCCAGTGCCATTAAGCGCTTCAATGATTTGTTGCGCTCTGGCAGGGTGAGTACCATGTTGGCATTGGGCATTTAACCTAGCAGGTAGCCTTAGCCTTTGAGGCCCCCACACCCCACAAGTCTTACTGTCGTGACTGCATTGAATCATGTGGGGCATTTTTCCTTTGCTAGGTGGGCAAGCAGATAGTGCCCATGCTTAGATCAGCCTGAGTGGTTCATGAGGAGATGAGTTCTCCCCCACACCATGTGTTGCTCTTAGTCGCACATGACTAGTCTGGGGGCAACCTGCAGGAGATGCAGCTAGGTGCATACTCAGAACTCCAACACATGTCCTATTCACGGTGATGAGATTGTGGAAGGAGAGCATCAAGATGTCGTGGCCAAAAGCCATCTGCTGCCCTCGACGCAGCACGTAGATGCGCCTCCTTGCTATGGGAGCAAAGACCGTGTGTTTCCTAAAGTGATGGATGCAGAATGTGTCGAAGGTGGCCGTTGGGGGGGGTTGGGAGCAGGCGTACTATCTTTGTGTGACTGATCAGCAGTGGCGTGGAGAGGAGGCACTGGAGGCCTGATATGGTTGGGGTGCGGCGGGCGCGTGCAGAGTACATGTGCAAATTGCCACAATGAATGGTCTTCTCTGTCTTTCTGGAGAAGAATGCTCACAATGTGTCTGAGCATTCAAAGACTGGAGGCGGCCAGGCTCACCTGATAATATTAAGTCACTTCGAACAGGAGGTCCTGGAAGTTGAGAGGTGCCATGCGCCCAGGTCAATTGGTATCGGTGAGGCTGGGGTGGAACGGCCAGGTATTTGAGGTCAACAGTGAGATCCGCAATGCCCTCCCAACATCCATAGCACTGACGATTGTTTGATTTGTCATTGTTGCAACATTGCTCGGTCACAGAGTGATAGAGTCAGAGGTGTAGATCATAGAAAAATGTCCTTTGGCCCTTCAAAGATGCGCACGTCAAACACCTTCCAAAGTTGCCTTATCCCATTTCCCAGCACTATGCCCATGGCCTTGTATGCCAGGGTATTCCAACTGCACATCCAAATACTTATTACATGTTAGGAGGGTTTCTGTGTCCATCACCCTTTCAGGCAGTGCGTTCCACATTCCCAACACACTCTGTGTGCAAAAGTTGCTCCTCACATCACCTGTCAACCTCATGCCCCTTACCTTAAATCTATGCCACCTGGTTATTCATTCCTCCGCCAAGGGGAAAAGTTCCTTTCTACGACTCTATCTGTGCCCCTCATAATATTATAAACCTCAATAGTGTCATCCCTCAATCTCTTCTGCTCCAGGGGAAATAACCCCAGTCTATGTTGTGTCTCCTCATAAGTCAAACTCTCCAGCCCAACCAGCATCCTAGTCAACGACCTCTGCACTCTCTCCACTCAAATCACATCCCTCCTGTGAAACACATTTCACAACTGCACACAGAACTATAGCTGTGGCCTAGGCAACGTTTTCTGCACTTTGAACATTACCTCCTTGTTCCTATATTCTATTCCTCGGGTAATAAAAGCAAGTATGGCATTTACCTTCTTAAACACCTTATGTACCTGTCCCACTACCTTAAGGGGCCTGTCGACATGCACACCAAGGTCCCTCTGATCCTCCTTACTTTCCACAGTCCTACCATTCCTCGTGTATTCCCGTGCCTTGTTTCTCCTGCCCAAGTGCATCACCTTACACTTATCCACATAACATTCCATTTGGCATTCCATAGGCCATCTGACCAGTCCGTCTATATCTGCCTGTAATGTAAGGGTAAATCCTCCTCACTATTTGCCACCTCACCAATATTCATGTCCATAGGTTCTGGGGTTGAGTGCACAATGAGCCAGGGGGAAAGGGATGAAGTGTGTCACTGTGTGCACGCTAACTGATCCACTGTCCTTGTTGTTAATTTCAGCATCATCAGAGCCTGGCCGCCAGGAGATATTCCAGATGCCCCCTCTCACACCTGAGGGCCCTCGAGTGTCACCTGTGTCACACCATTTCTACGAGGCAGGCACCAGCGCAGAGACTAGCACCTCGGTGGGAATTGTAACATCGGCTAGTGTCCCGGGGCACAGTGGAGAGGGCACTTCACAATTGCTGGAGGAACTGGCAGGGACAGAGAGTGCTGATGGCGCCAGCAGTTGGAGGACTGCAGGGGACCAGGCACATGCTCAGTCGGTGCATGACGATATGCCTCTGGAGTCATTCGTGACGCAGCAGCTGTAGGAAATGCGGCCGGGTGTGCGGGAGCATCTGGGAGTGTTACCTGAGACTATGCTTCTCTTGGTGTCTGTGGTGGAGGAGTCCACGCGAAGCATCACTGATGCAATGAGCCTCACGGCAGAGCGTCATGCTTCCTCCATGGAGAGAGTGGCGACTCTCGTGGACAGGGGCCTCCAAGAGAACAATCAGGTCCTCCTGGGGTTACACTCAGACCTGCAAGCCCTCACAGTGCCAGTGGCCACAGCTGGTCATTGCCAATGTGGGAAATGGTGTGGGCTTCAAGCTTCCCAGCTCGTTGCCCATCCATCGATGGTGAGCAGGGAGGTCCGGGGCGACCTCACGTTGGTGCAGCAGCTGCCTGTCGTATCTGCGGGCTCCTCTCACAGCGCTCCGGATGAGGGCACCAGCTGCTCCGCTTCTCTCCCAGTGACTGCTTTATCGGGTGAGGCTGCAACAATTGGGGAGATGCCAGCTGTGGAACTGGCAGCTCCCTCTCAGGCAGGCCCAGCACAGGCTGCACGGGCCAGAGGACAACTGCCAAGGTCATCGAGGCCAACAGGACAGCGGAGTGAGCAGGCTGTCTCAGATGCCACTCTGAGCGATGAGGCGGCACCAAGATGTAGCACCCATAAACATAAGCGTAAGGCACCTTAGGCACACCACGGGTTTCTCACTGGGGCTTTTCTGTTGGCCCGAGATTAGGTACTTACTTTTTGTTTCTGCTTGATTAACGTTTTGTTTTGAATTTATGAGAACTTCTGATGGTGAAAATTAAAACCAGATGTGTTACCATGGCTGAGGGTGGCTCCTTTGTTCTGCATCTGTATGTTTTAGATAAATGTCATGAGTGTTTGAGTCGACATTGACGTTTATGTCCAAAGCCCTTAGTTGCAGCTGATGAAGTGGAAGATTTAGCACTTAAGTGCCGAGTATGGAAGCGCCAGGCAAGGCTGGTCCTGCTGATCCACTTGTGTGAAGCTGGCTGATGGTTCGTTGGATTAAAATCTCCCGGGTGTCCATGCCTCCTTGGTGTAGTCCCGGGTCAGTGTTTAGCCCCTCAGCATTCCCCTATGCTTCCTCATCCTCAGAATCAGTGCTGGACTCATCCTGTGCAGCTGAGTCAACTTCATCGTCCATTGCGTCCCCCCCTTTCCAGTGCAAGATTGTGGAGAGCGTAACATGCAACCACTACCACCGACACACGATCTGGGGTGTGCTGGAGTGCGGCCCCTGAACATTTCAGGCATTGGAAGCGCATCTTGAGAAGACCGATGGCTCTGTCCACCACAGCCCTTGTTGTAGCGCTGCTCAGCTTCTGATATTGGATGGCGGAGTGATGACGTCAGAAGCCACCTTATGAGGGGATAGCCCTTGTCACCCAGCAGCCATCCATCAAACCGGGCCAGACAACTGAAGAGCCCCGGCACCTGGGAGTGTTTGAGGATGTAGGCATCATGGGAGCTTCCTAGGTACCTGGCACAGACTTGTAGAATTAGCAGACTATGTTCACACATTATCTGCATGTTCATGGAGTGGAAGCCCTTCCTGTTGACGAAAGCACCGGGCTCACCCGCTGGCACCTTGCTGACCACATCTGTGTAGTCTATTGCACCCTGGACGCGGGGGAAGTCAGCAATGGCCGCAAAGCCTCTGGCTTGCTGTGCCTGGCTTGCCTGGTCCCAGCGGAAGTGGATGAAGGTCAATGCACACCTGAACAGAGCGTCTGTGACCTGCTTGACACAAGTGTGGACAGCTGATTGGGAGACACTGCAAAGATCACCCATCGAGCCCTGGAAGGAACAAGAGGTGTAGAAGTTGAGGCAACTGTGACATTCAGAGCCATGGCATGGGGTGTCCGCCCACACAGTTAGGAGAGATCTCAGCGCCAATCATCTGACAGATATAGTTGACTGTCTCCCTTGACAGTCGGAGCCTCCTTCGGCGCTACACCTGTCATATTGAGGTAGCTGTTTCACCGCCTGGATACCCTGGCAGCAGGATAGTGGCATCTACTGTGGCCCCTTCCACCTTGGACTACCTCTTGGCCCTGCGCCCCTTGTGCATGCGCCTGTACACCCAAAGGTGGCTGCCCTGGAGGCTGATTGTGCACTTCTGGCCTCCTTATTCTAGCCCTCCCTTCCTCCCCAGAGGAGATGCCTCCAGTGGACATGTCAGAACCCATACCCAGGCTAAAGGGAGGCCTCTGGAAAGCTGCAGGCCTGATAAAGATTACTGACTGCAGAGTGCTAACCTGAAGGTTCAAAGTACACAGAAAGCTGCTGGAATTCATTCTGAACTGCTACAGATCACACAGGCAAGTTTAAAAAACTTCCTGCAATAAATACTCACAAACCAGATTGACTACCCCACTGAGCTCTCTTCTCCTGCCCGTGGATGAGTTTCATTAAAAAGTCTCTTACCCGCCTGCCCGTTGCACCCGGGCGCCGACCCTAAGATTGCACGGACCCCCAAAAATCACCATCGATTGAAGGGCCTTAACTAGCCCGTTAATTAATGGTGGGTGCGCGTCGAACTTCATAGCGTGCCCGCCCAGCGAAATATCGCGATGGTGCACGGTGACGTCGGGACGCTCGCCCGACGTCACCATACATCATTTTACGGGCTGACGTGCCCCCAACTCTGCACGTCAAGCAGAAAATTCTGCCCTATATCTTTCATTTACCATCACTCCTTCACCATCCCTATGTATATATCCTGTCCAAACAGCAGGACAGACCCACCAGAGATGGTGGCACAGTGGTGTACAGTCAAGTGGGAGTGGTATCCTCAACATTGACTGTGGGCCTCATGAAGTCTCATGGCATCAGGTCAAACATGGGCAAGGAAACCTCCTGCTGATAACCACCCACTGTCAGCCCCCTCGGCTAATTAATCAGTGCTCCTTCATGTTAAACACTATTTGAAAGAAGCACTGAGGGTAGACAGGTCACAGTATATCCTCTAAGTTGGAATATCCATCACCAAGAAAGGTTCGGTAGCACCACTACTGACCGGCCTGGCTAAATCCTGGAGGACATATCTACCAGACTGTGTTTGCAGATAGTAGTGAGGGAACTAACGTGAGGAAAAAACTTCTTGACCTCTTCCTCGCGTACCTGCATGTTGCAGATGCATTTGTCTATGTCTATATTGGTAGAAGTGACCACTGGACAGTCCTCGTAGAGATGAAGTCCCAGCTTCGCATTGAGGTATCCTCCATCGTGTTGCATGGTGCTACTAATAGATTAGATTAAGAACAAATCTAGCAGCTCAAAATTGGGCATCCGTGAGGTGTTGTGCGCTATCAGCAGCTGTAGAATTGTACTTCACCACAATCTGGAACTTTATTGCCTAATATATCCCCCAATCTACTACTACCACCATGAAGCCAGGGTATCAACCTTGGTGCAATGAAGAGTGCAGGAGAGTATGCCAGGAGCAGTAACAGACAAACTGGAATATGAGGTATTAAACTGTTGAAGCTACATAACAGGATTATATGCATGATGAACAGCAGAAGCAGCATGCTATAGATGGAGCTAAGCGATCCCATGACCAATAAATCAGGTCAAAACTCTGCAGTCCAGTCACATACAGTTGTGAATGGCAGTGGAAAATTAAACAACTAAGCAGAGAAGGCTTCATGAACATCCCCTTCCTCAATGATAGCAGAGCCCAGTTTATGAATGCAAAAGCCAAAAACTAAGGCCGTTGCAACTATCTTCAGCCAGAAGTGCCAAGTGGATGATACATCTCAGCCTCTTCTGAGGTCCCCAACATCGCAAATGCCAGTCTCCAGACAATTCGATGTACTCCACATTATATCAAGGACTGACTGAATGCACAGGATACAGCAAAGACCCAGACAATATTCCAGCTATAGCACTGATGACCTGTGTTCAAAACCTGGCCTCTAACAAGCTGTTCCCGTGTAGCTACAAAATTAGCATTTACATTAAATTTGAAAACATTTCCCAGGTGTGACCTATCCACAAAAGGTAGGACAAAGCAAACCAGCCAATTACCCCCTCATCAGTCTACACTCAATCATCAACAAAGTGATGGAAGGTGTGGTCAGCAGTGCTTTCGAATGGCAATTACTCACTAATAACCTGCTCACCGGTTATCAGTTTGGGTTCTGCCAGGTCACTCAGCTCCAGACCTCATTGCACTCACATGGTCCAAAGATAGGCAAAAGACCTGATTTTCAAAAGTGAGATGACAGCAAAGCAGCATTTGTCCAATGTAGCATCAAGAAGCAATAACAAAATTGAAGTCAATGGGAATCAAGGGAAAGCTCTCTGCTGTCTAGAGCCATACCTAGAAAGAACAAAGCTGGTTGTGGTTGCTGGAAGGCAATCATCTCACCCCCAAAATATCATTGCAGGAGTTCCACATGGCACTATCCTAGGCCCTAACCACTTCAGCTGCTTCATCAATGACCTTCCTTCCATTATAAGGTCAGAAGTGGGGATGTTCGCTGATGATTGCACAATGTTCAGCACCATTCACTACTCCTCAGATACTGAAGCAGTCCATGCTTGCATGCAACAAGAAATGGACAACATTCAACCTTGGGCTGCTCAGTGGCATGAAACATTCGCATGACACAAGTTCCAGGCAATGACCATCTCCAACAAGAGAGTCTAACCACGTCCCTTTGACACTCAATGGCAGTACTATCACTAAATCCCCATCTTCCTATTTCCACCGCCATAATCTGGCCCATCTCTACTCATCTGCTGCTGAAGCGCCCATCCATACCTTTGTTGCCTCTAGACTCATCAGGCTGAATTTTATTGGCCCCCAGCTAGAGGTAACAGAAGCAGGAATGCTGCTAAAATAGCAGGGAGCTACATCGGGATGGCTCCTTATCGCTGTCCAAGGAAGTTTCCCAATGATAGGCAGGAGGCAGGCTGTGAGGGAGATCGGCTGCCCGCTCCATGAAAACGAGCAACCAATTTACTTAATTAAATGCCCCATTAAGGGACATTTTACATGGCCACCAACATTTTGCTGATGACACTTGGGGACACCACCAGCTTCATGGAGGCAGCCTCCTTGCAATAGCCTGGAGCCTGATGAAGCTAAAAGCTCCTTAGTCCAATGACAGAGTCATGGAAAGGAAGGGCAGCCCATACATCCCAAGGATCCCCATGAGGGGTTCCCCTCCATTCTGCAGAGCTGTCTGCCCTCGGCCCCCTAAATTTTAATTTTTACATAATTGTTCGAGGATTCCTGGGGTCTCCTGCCTGCTTTAGCAGCTGGGGCATCTGAGGCTTCAGAGCAGCTAGCCTTATGACTGGGCTGGCAGCATAGAGAGCCCACCCAACATCCTTATTGAGATGCTGAGCCCGCAGGTGGCCAATTTGGATCCTCCTGTATTAAAATTACCAAGCCAGCCCTACTGCCTGCTAGTGTGTGCTCAGGGCATACTTTGAGGCCTGACATTGGGACTCTGAAGCCCGAGGTGAAATTCAGCCCATCTATTGCAGTGCTCTACGGGATGGCCTTCCATCTTCTAAGCTCTGTAAACTTCAGCTTATCCATAGTTCCAATGCCCATATCCTGATATGCAGCAAGTTCCATGCTCCCATCACTTCTGTATTACTGACCGACATTGGCTCCTAGTCCAGAAGCACCTCAAATTTAAAATTCTCATCCTTGTGTTCAAATCCATCCATGGTCTTGTTCCTTTCAGTTTCTCCACCTTCCTCCAGCCCTGTACCCATCCAAATAGCAACATTCCCCCAGTTCTGGTCTCTTGTGCATCCGCAATTTCCTTTGCCCCAGCATTGGCAGCCAGATCTAAAGTTACCAGGGCTCTGCTTTCGAATTCCCTCCAAACCTCTCCAACTCTCAAACTTGCTACTTCTCTTTCCTCCTTTGATACTTCTTAGAACTTATCTTTGTGATCATCCCCAATTGCTCTTGAGAAGATAGTAATGAGCTGCCTTTTTGAAGTTCTGCAGTCCATCTGATGTAGGTACACCCACAGTCCTGTTAGGAAGGGAGTTTGACCCATTGAGAGTGAAGGAATGGGGATATTTTCAAGGCAGGTTGGTGCGTGAATTGGATGGGGATTTGCAGGTGGAGGTATTCCCATGGGCAGGATTTTACATACTGTGGGCGGGCGCGTGCCCGACCCAATCGGCCGTAAAATTGCGCACAATGACATAGAACAAAGAACAAAGAAAAGTACAGCACAGGAATAGGCCCTTCGGCCCTCCAAGCCTGCGCTGATCATATTGCCCGTCAACTAAAACATTTTGCACTTCTGGGGTCCGTATCCCTCGATTCCCATCCTATTCATGTATTTGTCAAGCTGCCTCTGAAATACCACTATTGTACCTGCTGCCACCACCTCCTCTGGCAACGAATTCCAGACACTCACTACCCTCTGCGTAAAAAACTTGCCCCGCACATCTCCTTTATAGTTTTCTCCTCTCACCTTAAATCTATATCCCCTAGTAATTGACTCTTCCATCTTGGGAAAAAGCTTCTGACTATCTACTCTGTCCATGCCACTCATAATTTTGTAAACTTCTATCAAGTCGCCCCTCAATCTCCGTCGCTCTTGTGAGAACAATCTGAATTTCTCCAACCTCTCCTCATAGCTAATAACCTCCAGACCAGGCAGCATCCTGGTAAACCTCCTCTGCACCCTCTCCAATGCCTCCATATCCTTCTGGTAATGTGGCGACCAGAATTGCACGCAATATACCAAGAACCAAGGTTCTATACAGCTGCAGCATGACTTCCCAGCTTTTATACTCAATACCCCTGCCAATAAAGGCAAGCATGCCATATGCCTTCCTGACTACCTTATCCACCTGCGTTGCCACTTTCAGTGACCTGTGGACCTGTACACCAAGATCCCTCTGCCCATCAATGCACTTAAGGGTTCTGCCATTTACTGTATAATTCCTGCCTGTATTAAACCTTCCAAAATGCATTACCTCGCATTTGTCTGGATTAAACTCCATCTGCCATTTCTCTGCCCAAGTCCCCAACCGATCTATATCCCGTTGTATCTTTTGACAATCCTCTTCACTATCTGCAACTCCTCCAACCTTGGTGTCGTCTGCAAACTTACTAATTAGCCCAGTTACATTTTCCTCCAAATCATTTATGTATACCACAAACAGCAAAGGTCCCAACACTGATCCCTGCGGAACTCCACTAGTCACAGCTCTCCATTCAGAAAAGCACCCTTCCACTGCTACCCTCTGTCTTCTATGACCAAGCCAATTCTGTATCCATCTTGCCAGCTCACCTCTGAACCTGTGCAACTTTACCTTCTGTACCAGTCTGCCATGAGGGACCTGTCAAAGGCCTTACTTATTGAACTCAATATTCATTCCGGAAGGCTGTAAAGTGCCTAGTCGGAAGATGAGGTGCTGTTCCTCCAGTTTGAGTTAAGCTTCACTGGAACAATGCAGCAGGCCAAGGACGGACATGTGGGCATGACCATAAGACCATAAGACATAGGAACAGAAATTAGGCCATTCAGCCCATCGAGTCTGCTCCGCCATTCAATCATGGCTGATAAGTTTCCCAACCCCATTCTCCCGCCTTCTCCCCGTAACCTTTGATCCCCTTACCAATCAAGAACCTATCTATCTCTGTCTTAAATACACTCAATGACCTGACCTCCACAGCCATCTGTGGCAATGAATTCCATAGATTCACCACTCTCTGGCTAAAGAAGTTTCTCCTCATCTCTGTTCTAAAAGGTCTTCCCTTTACTCTGAGGCTGTGCTCTCGGGTCCTAGACTCTCCTACTAATGGAAACATCTTCCCCACGTCCACTCTATCCAGGCCTTTCAGTATTCTGTAAGTTTCAATCAGATCCTCCCCCTCATCCTTCTAAACTCCATCGAGTACAGACCCAGAGTCCTCAAACGTTCCTCATATGTTAAGCCTTTCATTCCTGGGATCGTTCTCGTGAACCTCCTCTGGACCCTCTCCAGGGCCAGCACATCCTTCCTGAGATACGGGGCCCAAAATTGCTCACAATATTCTAAATGTGGTCTGACCAGAGCCTTATAAAGCCTCAGCAGCACATCCCTGCTTTTATATTCTAGTCCTCTCAAAATAAATGCCAACATTGCATTTTCCTTCCTAACTACCGACTCAACCTGCAAGTTAACCTTAAGAGAATCCTGGACTAGGACTCCCAAGTCCCTTTGCACTCCAGATTTCTGAATTCTCTCCCTATTTAGAAAATAGTCTATGCTTCTATTCTTCCTACCAAAGTGCATGACCTCACACTTCCCCACGTTGTTTTCCATCTGCTACTTCTTTGCCCATTCTCCTAATCTGTCCAAATCCTTCTGCAGCCTCCCCGCCTCCTCAATACTACCCATCCCTCCACCTATCTTTGTATCATCTGCAAACTTAACCAGGATGCCCTCAGTTCCTTCATCTAGATCATTAATATATAAAGTGAAAAGTTGTGGTCCCAACACTGACCCCTGCGGAACTCCACTAGTTACCAGCCGCCATCTTGAGAAGGACCCCCTTATCCCCACTCTCTGCCTCCTGCCAGACAGCCAATCTTTTATCCATGTTTGTATCTTGCCTCTAACACCATGGGCTCTTATCTTACTGAGCAGCCTCCTGTGCGGCACCTTGTCAAAGGCCTTCTGGAAGTCCAAGTAGATAACATCCATTGGCTCTCCTTTGTCTAACCTGCTCGTTACCTCATCAAAGACTTCTAACAGATTTGTCAGGCATGACCTCCCCTTGATGAAGCCATGCTGACTTTGCCCTATTTTACTATGCACTTCCAAGTATTCTGAAATCTCATTCTTAATAATGGACTCTAAAATCTTACCAACGACCGAGGTCAGGCTAATCAGCCTATAATTTCCCGTCTTTTGCCTCACTCCCTTCTTAAGCAGGGGGGTTACATTAGCGATTTTCCAGTCCTCTGGGACCCTCCCTGACTCCAGTGATTCCTGAAAGATCACCACTAACGCCTCCACTATCTCTTCAGCTATCTCCTTCAGAACTCTGGGGTGTAATCCATCTGGTCCAGGTGATTTATCCACCTTCAGACCTTCCAATGTCCACTTTTGCCTCTCTCTTACCCTTTATATATCTAAAAAACTCTTGCAATCTTCTTTTAAATTACTGGCTAGTTTACCCTCATATTTAATCTTCTCCCTCCTTATTTCTTTTTTACTTGTCCTCTGTTGGTCTTTGTAGGCTTCCCAATCCCCTGGTTTCCCACTGCTCTTCGCCGCATTGTATGCTTTCTCTTTAGCTTTTATGCTGTCCCTGACTTCCCTTGTCAGCCATGGTTGCCTCGTCCTTCCTTTAGTATGCTTCTTCTTCCTAGGGATGAATTTTTGCTGTGTCTCCCAAATTACTGCCAGAAACTCCTGCCATTGCTGTTCCACTGTCTTTCCTGCTCAGCTCGTCTCCCAGTCAATTCTGGCCAGCTCCTCCCTCGTGCCTCTGTAGTTGCCTTTATTCAACTGTAAAACCGTTACATCTAATTCCAGCTTTTTCCTCTCAAATTGCAGGGTAAATTCTATCATATTATGGTCACTTCCGCCTAAGGGTTCCTTCACCTTAAGCTCCCTTATCAAATCTGCCTCATTACACATCACTAAATCTAGAATTGTCTGTTCCCTAGTGGGCTCCACCACAAGCTGCTCCAAAAAGCCATCTCGTAGACATTCCACAAATTCCTTTTCTTGGGATCCACTACCAACCTGATTTTCCCAGTCTACCTGCATATTGAAATCCCCCATGATCACTGTAACCTTGCCTTTTCTATCTCCTGGTGTATCTTGTGCCCCACATCCTGACTACTGTTCGGAGACCTGTACATAACTCCCATTATGGTTTTTTTACCTTTGCGGTTCCTCAACTCTGCCCACACAGATTCTACATCATCTGACCCTACGTCATTTCTTGCTATCGATTTAATTTAATTTCTTACTAACAAAACAACCCCACCCCCTCTGCCAACCTCCCTATCTTTTCGATAGGATGTATATCCTTGTATATTTAGCTCCCAGTCCTAATCCCCTTGCAGCCATGTCTCCATGATGCCCACCACATCATACCTGCCAATTTCAATCTGCATCACAAGCTCATTTACCTTATTTCGTATACTGCGTGCATTCAGATACAACACCTTCAGTCCTGTATTTCCCGTCCCTTCTCATTGTCATCCCTTTATCTGATGTGCTTGAAGTTAGATTCCTAGCCCTTTCCAAACACTCTGTCCTATTTTGTGTTCTGGAGACTTTAATAGCCTCTCCGGGGCTCTCCTTTCTTTTCAGTTTCTTCATAATTTTCCATGACGTTGAATCCATCCCCGCAGACGCAACCCTGTTGCTTTGTTTCCCATTAGTCATACTTCTTGGAGTTTTACCCTTCCCTCCCCCCCCCCCACTTTCTAGTTTAAAGTCCTGTTGACCACCCTATTTACCCTTTTCGCTAGAACATTGGTCCCAGATCGGTTCAGGTGGAGACCGTCCCAACGGTACAGATCCCTCCTGTTCCAATACTGATGCCAGTGCCCCATGAAATGGAACCCCTCTTTCCTGCACCACTCCTTTAGCCATGGGTTTACTTCCCTTATTCTCGCGTCCCTATGCCAATTTGCACGTGGCTCGGGTAGTAATCCGGAGATTATAACCCTTGAGGACCTGTTCTTTAATTTAGTTCCTAGTTCCTGATAATCCCCAAACAGGTCCTCTTTCCTAGTCTTACCTATGTTATTTGTCCCAACGTGGACCACAACAACTGGATCCTCCCCCTCCCTCTCCAATATCCTTTCAAGCCGGTCAGAGGTGTCCCTCACCCTGGCACCGGGCAGGCAACATACTATGCGGGACTCTCGATCCTGCTTACAAAGGATGCTATCAATTCCCCTAATTATAGAATCCCCTACAACTACACTTGTCTTTTTGCCCCCCCCTCTTGAATGGCCTCCTACGCCACGGTGCCGTGGTTAGCTGGCTCATCCTCCCTCCAGCCCTGTTACTCATCCACACAAGGAGCAAGTACCTCTTACCTGTTGGGCAAGGTCAAGAGCTGAGGCTCCTCCATTCCTGAACACAGGATCCCTCTACCTGCCTCACTTGCAGTCACACCCTGCTGACCCTGACCGAACTTGAGGTACTTAATCTACTGGGTGTGACCGCCTCCTTAAACAAAGCGTCCAGGTAACTCTCCCTCTCCCGGATGTGCTGCAGCGTCCGGAGCTCGGACTCCAGCTCATCAATTCTGAGCCGGAGTTCCTCCAGCAACCAACACTTGCTGCAGAAGTGGTCACTGAGGCTCGCAATGGGATCTGCCAGTTCCCACATCATACAGCTGCCCAGCTGTCTCGACTTAGTTAATTAATTTATTAATTAGCTTTGCAGTGTTTTTTTTAAATTTGGTGCAGATTTCCTACCAACCAATCAGGTCACAGCTTTCCTGTGATGTCACTTTTTCAGTTTTGGCTTCAGTTACTCTGTGCCGCGAGGTCACCGCTCCGGTGCTCCTCCCTCCGAGTCTGCTCCCTGGAGACAAGGCCGCGAATCCCCGAGGTAAGCTAGATTTATACTCACCGCTCCGGTGCTCCTCCCTCCGAGTCTGCTCCCAGGATTTGCTCACCAATCAGCTGCTTTTTCTTTAAAATCCACTTTCAGAAGAGTGTCCCTCGCAGGTCTGGTGCACTCCTGAAGGCACTGCCTCTTCCTCTCTCTCTTTTTTTTAGGTTTGAGGAGGAGGGAGGGATGGAAACACTACAGCAATGTAATGTTTGGGGCTATTCCGTTCTTTGACAGTGGGTCCTCCTCGATTCCCTCCTGAGTCGCGGTGGCTGCAGTGACTTCTCCCAGAATGCTTCAGTCACTTCTCACCAGCGCCCTCTGTTGGATGCTCTTCCTCCTGTTGAGTGCAAGAGACCTTCTCGATTCCCTCCTGAATCGCGGTGGCTGCGGTGACTTCTCCCAGAGAACTGCATGAGAGCAGGGTGGAGTGTTGAAATGGCAAGCGACAGGGAGGTCTGTGTCATGCTTGCAGACAGACCGAAGGCATTCCACAAAGCGGTCACCCAGTCTGCGTTTGGTCTCTCCAATGTAGAGGAAACTGCATTGGGAGCAACGAATGCAGTAGACTAAATTGAGGGAAGTGCAAGTGAAATGCTGCTTCACTTCAAAGGAATGTTTGGGCCCTTGGACGGTGAGGAGAGGGGAAGTAAAGTGTTGCACCTTCTGTGGTTGCCTGGGAAGGTGCCGTGGGAGGGGGTTGAAGTGTAGGGGGTGATGGAGAAGTGGACCAGGGTGTCACGGAGGGAACGATCCCTGCCGAATGCCGCCGGGGGGGCGAAGGCAAGATGGGTTTGGTGGTGGCATCATGCTGGAGTTGGCGGAAACGGCGGAGGAAGATCATTTGAATGCGGAGGCTGATGGGGTGATAAATGAGGACAAGGGGTACCCTATCATGTTTCTGGGAGGGAGAGGAAGATGTGAGGGCAGATGCGCGGGAGATGGGCCGGACACAGTTGATGGCCCTGAAAACCACCTTAGGTGGAAAACCTCAGTTAAGGAAGAAGGAGGACATGTCAGAGGAACTGTTTTTGAAAGTGGCATCATCAGAACAGATGCGACGGAGGTGAAGGAACTGAGAGAATGGGATGGAGTCCTTACAGGAAGCGGGGCGTGAGGAGCTGTAGTCGAGGTAGCTGTGGGAGTCGGTAGGCTTGTAATGGATACTGGTGGACAGTCTATCACCAGAAATTGAGACAGAGAGGTTAAGGAAGGGAAGGGAAGTGTCAGAGATGGACCATGTGAAAATGATGGAGGGGTGGAAATTGGAAGCAGAATTAATAAATTTTTCCAGGTCCAGACGAGAGCATGAAGCAGCACTGAAGCAATCATCGATGTACCGGAGAAAGAGTTGTGGGAGGGGGCCGGAGTAGGACTGGAACAAGGAATGTTCCACATAACCCACAAAGAGGCAGGCATAGCTGGGGCCCATGCGGGTACCCATAGCCACACCTTTTATTTGGAGGAAGTGAGAGGCGTTTAAGGAGAAATTGTTCAGTGTGAGAACAAGTTCAGCCAGACAGAGGAGAGTAGTGGTGGATGGGGATTGTTCGGGCCTCTGTTCGAGGAAGAAGCAGAGAGCCATCAGACCATCCCAGTGGGGGATGGAGGTGTAGAGGGATTGGACGTCCATGGTGAAGAGGAGGCGGATGGGGCCAGGGAACTGGAAATTGTTGATATGATGTAGGGTGTCAGAGGAATCACGGATGTAGGTGGGAAGGGACTGGACAAGGGGACAGAGAATGGAGTCAAGATAGCAAGAAATGACTTCCGTGGGGCAGGAACAGGCTGACACGATCGGTCTTCCAGGACAGTCCTGTTTGTGGATTTTGGGTAGGAGGTAGAAGTTAGGGAACTATCAGGTTGGAAGCTGTGGAAGATGAGGTCAGTAACAGTCCTGGAAACAATGGCTTGATGTTCAGTGGTGGGGTCATGGTTCAGGGGGAGGTAGGAGGAAGCATCTGCGAGTTGACGCTCAGCCTCTGCGAGGTAGAGGTCTGTGCGCCAGACAACAACAGCACCACCCTTGTCAGCAGGTTTGATTGATAAAGTCAGGGTTGGAACTGAGAGAACGGAGTGCAGCAAGTTCAGAGAGAGACAGGTTAGAGTGGGTGAGAGGAGCAGAGAAATTGAGACAACTAATGTCACGCCGACAGTTCTCAATGAAAAGATCAAGCGAAGGTAAGAATCCAGAGCGAGGGGTCCAGGTAGAGGGAGAATATTGGAGGCGGGTAAAAGGATCCGTTGAACAGTGGAGAGGACTCCTGCCCAAAGAAGTGAGCACGGAGATGAAGGCAGCGGAAGAAGAGTTCAGCATCGTGCCGAGCCCGAAATTCATTGAGATGAGGGCGTAAAGGTATGAAACTAAGTCCTTTGCTGAGCACTGAACGTTCAGCATCGGAGAGGGGAAGGTCAGGGGTATGGTAAATACACGGCCGGGGAGAGGTCAAGTGTGTTCATATGGCGGCGCATAGAAGTGAGTGTGGATCTCAGAATGCGACGAGAACAGCAGTCCGAGAAGCGTTGTATGTCCCGGAGATACCTGTAATCCTGGGTGGGTTCGAAACATGAGGGATGGAACTTCAGTTGAAATTGGAGACGGAGACAGTCACTGAGGAAGGAAATATGGATGTGAAAGCGGGTTTTAGTAAACACCTTGTCAAACACGAGGAGAGAAATGGAAAGCAGTGAAGGTGAACAAGGCAAAAGAGAGATACGGAAATCCTGTCAGAGAGAAGAGCAATACTTCTTCAAGGTAGGCTTTCCTTGAAGAGAAGTGGCAGTCAATTAAACACTAAGATAAATGCCTGTCCCTCTGTCCCCTATTGCTTTTACATCTTTCCAAAATCTGCCTACATAACTGTTCCTCAATCTCCCACCGGCAACTGGGAGGCCTATAGTAAACCCCCAACATTGTGACTGCACCCTTCCTATTCCAGAGCTCTAACCATATTGCCTCGCTGCATGAGCCCACCGAGGTGTCCTCCTGTCGTACAGCTGTGGTATTCTCCTTAACCAGCAGTGCAACTCCCCCACCTCTTCTACATCCCTCTCTATCCTGCCTGAAACATCTAAATCCTGGAACGTTTATCTGCTAATCCTGTCCATCCTTCAACCAAGTCTCTGTAATAGCAATAACATTATAGTCCCAAGTACTAATCCAAGCTCATCTGCCTTGCCTGTTATACTTCTTGCATTGAAATAAATGCATTTCAGACCCCCAGTCCCACTGTGTTCAGTAATTTCTTCCTGCCTGCCCTTCCTCTTAGTCCTACTGGCCATATTCACTGGTGCCCAGTCATTTATTTCACCTGCTAACCTATTGCTCTGGTTCCCACCCCCCTGCCATACTAGTTTAAACCCTCCTGAGTACACTAGCAAACCTCACAGCCAGGATATTGGTGCCCCTCCAGTTTAGATGCAACCTGTCCTTCTTGTACAGGTCCCACCTGCCCCGGAAGAGATCCCAATGATCCAGATATCGGAAACCCTCCCTCCTACACCATCTGTTCAGCCACGTGTTCAGCTGCACTATCTTCCTATTTTGAGCCTCACTGGCACGTGGCACAGGGAGTAATCCTGAGATTACAACCCTAGAGGTCCTGTTTTTTAACTTTCTGCCTAACTCCCTGAACTCCCGCTGCAGGACCTCGTCACTCTTCCTGCCTATGTCGTTAGTACCAATGTGTACCACAACCTCTGGCTGTTCTCCCTCCCCCTTCAGAATGTCCTGTACCCGATCAGAGACATCCTGGACCCTGGTACAGGGAGGCAACATATCATCCTGGTGTCTCTTTCATGACCACAGAAGCGCCTATCTGAGCCCCTGACTATAGAGTCCCCTATGACAATTGCTCTTCTGTGCTTTGACCCCACCCCTGCTGAACAACAGAGACAGCCGTGGTGCCACTGCTCTGGCTACTGCTGTTGTTTTCCCCTGATAGGCCATCCCCCACAACGGTATCCAAAATGGTATACCTGTTAGAGAGGGGGACAGCCACAGGGAATTTCTGCACTGACTGCCTGCCCCTTCTAGCGGTCACCCATCTATCTGTCTGTACCTTGGCTGTGACCACGTCTCCAAAACTCCTGTCAATGACGCTTTCCACCACCTGAATGCTCCTAAGTGCATCCAATTGCTGCTCCAACCGATCCATACGGTCTGTGAGGAGCTGCAGTTGGGTACACTTCCTGCAGATGTAGTTGTCCGGGACACTTGAAGCATCACAGATTTCCCACATCCCACAGGTGAAGCACTTCATCCCCGCATCCCGACATCATCGCACACTTGCACAATATTTCGCTCAGCGAGCGCGCGCGGGTGCTGGAGCCGCACGCGCCATTAATTAACAGGCCACTTAAGGACAATAACTGTCCAATTGACAGCGATTTTTCTTTGCCCATGAAGTTTCACACTCATCGCAAGGGCAAAATGGGCAGGCGGCCAGCTGAAATTTTCAAAAACCTCATCCAAGTGCGGGATAAAAAGGGTCAGCAGCACTGCCAGTGTGAGTAGTGAGGCATTTGCTGCTGGTCACTTATTGGTACTTGGCAGCTATATCTCTGTTCGGGGCTTCATTCTTAGCATATCCAGGCTTCATTTCAGGACTCCTTGGTATCTGGAAGGTCCCCGGAGGATTCAGACTGTGTGGACCATTCCAGGTATCAGACAGTCTTCGGTTACCCTGGTAATGGGGATTGTGGTCTCCGCTGGTAGCACCTCCTCTGAGGAGGAAGGGAGGGAGCAGAAGGGAGAGGGGGCCAGGTGTCCCAATGCAGCTTCCAGGGGAGGGACCTGTGGGACAAGAGGTGCGGGCACAAGGGGCTTAGGTAGTCCAAGGTGGAAGGGGCTGCAGAAGACACCACTATCCTGCTGCTAGGGTTTACAGACAGCGATGCAGCTACCTCAATATGTCTGAGGTGCAATGCCAAAGGAGCCTCTGCCTCTCAAGGGAAACAGTGACTTCCATTTGTTAGATTATTGGGCCTGAGATCAGCTCCAACTGTGTGGGTGGACACCCCATGCGAGTGGCTCTGAAGGTCACAGTGGCCCTCAACTTCAATGCCGCCAGCTCTTTCCAGGGGTCAGTGGGGGATCTGTGTGGTCTCCCAGTCAGCTGTCCACAGTTGCGTCAAGCTGGTGACAGAAGCTCTGTTCAGGCAGGTAGTGACCTTTATTCTTTACTGTATGGACTAGACCAGCTAGGCTGAGCAAGCCAGGGGTTTTGCAGTGATTGCTGGGCTCCTCCGTGTTCACGGTGCCATCGACTGCACACGTGCCAATCAAGGCGCCAGCAGATCATCCGGCCTTTGAACTCAGGATGTTATTCCACTACATGAATGTGCAGATAGTGTGTGACCACAGGATTCAGATTCTGCAAGTCTGTGCAAGGTGCCCTGGCAGGTCCCATGATGCTTACATCCTCAGACATTCCCAGGTGCTGTGGCTCTTCAGTGCTCCAGCCCGACTGGATGGATGGCGGCTCGGTGACAAGGGATATCTGTTGAAGAGGTGGCTCATGATGCCTCTCCATCACCCAAGAACTGAGGCAGAGAAGCGGTACAATAGGAGTCATGCCTCCACAAGGGCAGTGATAGAGAGGGCCATAGGTCTTCTCAAGATGCACTTCTGATGCCTAGACTGTTCAGCAGGGAGGTACTACTATACGGCCAGAGCGGGTGTCACTGATAGTGTTTGCATGCTGTGCTGTCCACAATCTGGCACTGGCAAGAGGGGACCCACTGGAGGAAGAGGATCTTAACAAAGCTGCACAGACGACAGATGAGTCCAGTAGTGAGTCAGAAGAGAAGCACGGTGAGGAGAATGCTGAGGGTGTAGAGGCAGACCTCGGTATGCTCCAGGGAGGCAGGGACACCAGGGATGCCTTGATCCAACGTTCCTTCAGCTAGGCTATCAAAGATCAGCTTCAACCGCATCCATCCCGGATGTCTGAAAGGACACTTTCATTTGGACACAAAGGACACTCAGTGCCTGTTCAATAAAGTTCAGAGCCACTTACGTCCAGCATTACATACTGGTGTTCCCCACACCAATGAAACAAAAAGGTGAAGCATACTCAGGCCATGATGACAAAAACAAAATATATCTCATTTTGACAATTCCGAACTATTTACATAAACTTCTCTGGTCTTCATTCCCAGACCAGTGGAGATAAAGTAAACATAAATTAACATAAAATCACCTGTGACCTGTCCCTCTTGGGCTCATGGTGTCTTTAACTTATGTTTGCGAGTGCTACATTTTGGTGCCTCCCCGTGCCCGCCCGCCCCCCACCCCCATCCCCTCGCTGGCATCAGCATTGGAGACAGCCTGCTGACTCTGCTGTCATGTTGGCCTTGATAACCTTGGCAGTCGTCCTCTGGCCGGTCACGCGCGCCCCATGAGCAAAAAATTCAGGCCATAGGAACATTGGAACTGGAGCAGGTTACTTAGCCACATAAGCCTGCTTCACCACTCAAAGTTATGACAGAATAAAATGATGCAAATGACAAAGAAACCAGGGCTGATCTGACTTTGTTGTAACTCTGTGAGGGATTCTTATTATGGTATTAGTTCAGCACAAGTGCATGGCTCACAGGACAGCATAATAAAGGAATTAGCTTGCAGTATGAACCAAAATTACAGAGAAACAGAAGCCTGGATCTTGACCTGGAGGTAAGTTCTGCGTGAGGAAACCAGGAAGATGGATTTCCCTAATACCCTGCCATTTTTAAATTGCGGGTTCCTTTAATTTTTTTTCTGCTGAGTTTCTGACAACAAGCAAAATGATTGGCAGGCTGAAGGCCTTTTGGAGGGAAGCCTTCTTCACAAGGCTGAAGCCGACAACAGCAGGAATGTCTACTGAGAGTGAGAAGGAACATGGCAGGGGGTGTTGTCCCAATCGTGGAGGGGTTCTAATGGTGGTCATGGGGGTCTAATGGTGGTTTGGGGGAACAGATAGTGGTTGGCGGGGTGGAGGAAAAATGTTGGATGGGTGATTTGTGGACATGGGTGGGGGGGTGGGGGGGGCTGGGGGTGGTCCAATAGTAATTGAGGTGAGAGTTACTGCCATGACATTAAGGCAGCATTTGACCGAGTGCGGCATCAAGGAGCCCTGACAAAACTGGCGTCAATGGGAATCAGGGGGAAAACTCTCTGCTGGTGGAAGTCATACCTAGCACAAAGGAAGATGGTTGTGGTTGTTGGAGGTCAATCATCTCAGCTCCAGGACATCATGACAGGAGTTCCTCAGAACAGTGTCCTAGGCCCAAACATTTTCAGCTGCTTCATCAATGACCCTCCTTCTTTCATAAGGTCAGAAATGGGGATGTTCTCTGATGATTGCACAATGTTCAGCACCATTCGTGACTCCTCAGATACTGAAGCAGTCCATGTCCAAATGTAGCAAGACCTGGACAATATCCAGGCTTGGGCTGACAAGTGGCAAATAACATTCGTGCCACACAAATGTCAGGCAATGACCATCTCCAACAAGAGAGAATCTAACCATCGCCCTTTGACATTCAATGGCATTACCATCGCTGAATCCCCCACTGTCAACATCCTGGCAGTTACCATTGCCCAGAAACTGAACTGGACTAGCCAAATAAATACTGTGGATACAAGAGCAGGTCAGAGGCTAGGGATGCTGTGAGGAGTAACTCACCTCCTGATTCCCCATAGCCTGTCCACCATCTACAAGGCACAAGTCAGGAGTGTGACAGAATGCTCTCCACTTGCCTGCATGAGTGGAGCTCCAACAACACTCAAGAAGCTCGACACCATCCAGGACAAAGCAGCCCGCTTGATTAGCACCCCTTCCACAAACATTCACTCTCTCCACCACCAACAAACATTGGCAGCAATGCGTGCCATCTACAAGTTGCACTGCAGAAAGTCGTCAAGCCTCCTGAAGCAGCACCTTCCAAACCCACGACCGGTACCATCTAGAAGGACAAGGGCAGCAGATACATGGGGACACCAGCACCTGGAAGTTCCCCTCCAAGCTACTCACCCATCCTGACTTGGAAGTATATCACCATTCCTTCACTGTCAGTGGGCCAAAATCCTGGAACTCCCTTCCTAACAGCACTGTGGGTGCACCTACACCACAGGGACTGCGGCAGTTCAAAAAGACAGCTCAGCAGCACCTTCTCAAGGGCAATTAGAAACATAGAAAAAAGGAGCAGTCGGCCATTCGGCCCTTCGAGCCTGCTTTGCCATTCATTATGATCATGGCTGATCATCCAACTCAATAGCCTGCTCCCGTTTTCTCCCCATACCCTTTGATCCCTTTCGCCCCAAGAGCTATATCTAACTCCTTCTTGAAAACATAGAATGTTTTGGTCTCAATTACTTTCTGCGGTAACAAATTCCATAGGCTCACTACTCTCTGGGTGAAGAAATTTCTCCTCATCTCAGTCCTAAATGGTCTACCCCATATCCTCAGACTGTGACCCATGGTTCTGGACTCCCCCACCATCGGGAACATCCTTCCTGCGTCTACCCTGCCTAGACCTGTTAGAATTTTATAGGTTTCTATGAGATCCCCCCTCATTCTTCTGCACTCCAGCGAATATAATCCAAATCGACTCAATCTCTCCTCATATGTCAGTCCCACCATCCCAGGAATCAGTCGGGTAAACCTTCGCTGCATTCCCTCTATAGCAAGTACATCCTTCCTCAGATAAGGAGACCAAAACTGCACACAATATTCCAGGTGTGGTCTCACCAAGGCCCTGTACAATTGCAGCAAGGCATCTCTGTTCCTGTACTTGAATCCTCTGGCTATGAAGGCCAACATACCATTTGCCTTCTTTGCCGCCTGCTGCACCTGCATGCTTACCTTCAGCGACTTGGGTACAAGGACACCCAGGACTCATTGCACATTCCCCTCTCTCAATTTATAGCCATTCAGGTAATAATCTGCCTTCCTGTTTTTGCTACCAAAATGGATAACCTCACATTTATCCACATTATACTGCATCTGCCATGCATTTGCCCACTCACTCAGCTTGTCTAAATTACACTGAAGCATCTCTGTATCCTCCTCACAGCTCACCCAGCTTTGTGTCATCTGCAAATTTGGAGATATTACATTTAATTCTCTCATCTAAATCATTAATATATATTGTGAATAACTGGGGTCCCAGCACCGATCCCTGCGGTACCCCACTAGTCACTGTCTGCCATTTGGAAAAAGGCCCGTTTATTCCTACTCTTTGTTTCCAGTCTGCCAGCCAGTTTTCTATCCATCTCAATACACTACTCCCAATCCCATGCGCTTTACTTTTACATGCCAATCTCTTGTGTGGGATGGGCAATAAATGCTGGCCTAGCCAGCGACACCCAAATCCTGTAAATGAATTAAAATAAATGGTGGGAAGCAGACAATTTGTTGGTGGGATTTACTGCTTACTTCTTGGGCCTGGATGAAACACTCCTGCTTCTCCTGGCCCACAAGCAGTGCCTCCTCTTCACCATGGACGTCCAATCCCTCTACACCTCCACCCCCACTGGGATGGTCTGATGGCTCTCTGCTTCTTCCTCGAACAGAGGCCTGAACAATCCCCATCCACCACTACTCTCCTCCGTCTGGCTGAACTTGTTCTCACACTGAACAATTTCTCCTTAAACTCCTTTCACTTCCACCAAATAAAAGGTGTGGCTATGGGTACCCGCATGGGCCCCAGTTATGCCTGTCTCTTTATGGGGTATGTGGAACATTCCTTGTTCCAGTCCTACTCCGGCCCCCTCCCATACGTCTTTCTCTGGTACATCGATGATTGCTTCGGTGCTGCTTCATGCTCTCCTCTGGACCTGGAAAAATGTATTAATTTTGCTTCCAATTTCCACCCATTCATCATTTTCACATGGTCCATCTCTGACACTTCCCATCCCTTCCTTGACCTCTCTGTCTCAATTTCTGGTGATCGACTGCCCACCAATATCCATTACAAGCCTACCGACTCCCACAGATACCTCGACTACAGCTCCTCACGCCCCGCTTCCTGTAAGGACTCCATCCCATTCTCTCAGTTCCTTCGCCTCCGTTGCATCTGTTCTGATGATGCCACTTTCAAAAACAGTTCCTCTGACATGTCCTCCTTCTTCCTTAACCGAGGTTTTCCACCCACGGTGGTTGACAGGGCCCTCAACCGTGTCCGGCCCATCTCCCGCGCATCCGCCCTCACGCCTTCTTCTCCCTCCCAGAAACATGATTGGGTCCCCCTTGTCCTCACTTATCACCCCACCAGCCTCCGCATTCAAAGGATCATCCTCTGCCATTTCCGCCAACTCCAGCATGATGCCACCACCAAACACATCTTCCCTTCACCCCCCCTGGCGGCATTCCGCAGGGATCGTTCCTTCCGTGACACCCTGGACCACTTCTCCATCACCCCCTACACTTCAACCCCCTCCCATGGCAACTGCCCATGCAACCGCAGAAGATGCAACAGCTGCCCCTTTACTTCCCCTCTCCTCACCGTCCAAGGGCCCAAACACTCATTTCAAGTGAAGCAGCATTTCACTTGCACTTCCCTCAACTTAGTCTACTGCATTCGTTGCTCCCAATGCGGTTTCCTCTACATTGGAGAAACCAAACGCAGACTGGGTGACCGCTTTGCAGAACACCTTCGGTCTGTCTGCAAGCATTACCCAGACCTCCCTGTCGCTTGCCATTTCAACACTCCACCCTGCTCTCATGCCCACATGTCTGTCCTTGTCTTGCTGCATTGTTCCAGTGAAGCTCAACGCAAACTGGAGGAACAGCACCTCATCTTCCGACTCGGCACTTTACAGCCTTCCGGACTGAATATTGAGTTCAACAATTTTAGATCATGAACTCTCTCCTCCATTCCCACCCCCTTTCCGCTTTTCCCCCTCCTTTTGGTTTTTTCCAATAATTTATATAGATTTTTCTTTTCCCACCTCTTTCCATTATTTTTAAATGTATTTCCATCCATTGTTTTATCTCTACCTTTTAGCCTTTTTCGATTCCTTCACCCCACCCCACCCCAACTAGGGCTATCTGTACCTTGCTCGTCCTGCTTTCTACCCTTAAGTAGCACATTCCTTTAGACAATATCACCACCTTCAACACCTCTTTGTCCTTTTGTCTGTGACATCTTTTGGTTATCTCCACCTATCACTGGCCCTCTATCCAGCTCTTCTTGTCCCCCGCGCACCCCCCCCCCCCCCCCAAACCAGCTTATATTTCACCCCTTTTCTATTTTTCCTTAGTTCTGTCGAAGAGTCATGCGGACTTGAAACGTTAACTGTTCCTCTCCACAGATGCTGCCAGACCTGCTGAGTTTTTCCAGGTATTTTTGTTTTTGTTTTGGATTTCCAGCATCCGCAGTTTTTTGCTTTTATCTGTAAAGGCACTTACTTTCTTAGCTTCTTTCAGCTGCTGGATTTACCAAGGCCTAGAAAAACCCAGCTGACATGAGTTAGAAGCATGACTGTTAAAACGTAGGCATGCAACCTAATTATAATATTTAAAAGACCTATCTACTTCCTGTGAATAAATTGGTTCCCCAGACCTTGTCCTCTCTCCCTTATAACTGGATGTCAGTGGATTAGAAACATATCAGGTTCCTGTTTCAGATTTTTAGCTTTTTAACCCGACACAACTCCCAAACCACCATTTTTGGGAATTAAGTTTAAGAAGTAAGAGTCAGTATTTATTACTCCCAAAATTTTGCTCTTGCATTTGTAACCAGTCAGCAATCAGTTAGCAGCCGTTCAGATTATGTGGCCCCAAGATTGCATTGCATGTCATATTGGTAAAGGCAGAAAAGAGACAGTCAATGCCTGTGCTTCTGACACTTACACATGTACAAATGTTTGAAATCCCCTTTGCAAAATCAAACTGCCCTGAATGCAACCGGCATATCTTCTTCATTGACCCTAAACAGCAGTCCATAAATCAAGCCCTGGAGGCACCCGCTAAATAGCTCAGATAGTTGAAAAATACTTCCAAGAATGTGGAGGCAGGAGGTGCATGAAAGATCTCCCTTGATTCACTGAGTTTCAATGGCTGTTGCTGGCTCTCACTTTCTCAACTCTCGATTGCTACCCTTTCTCCAGGACCTACCTAATGGCCACTAGTATTGAAGCAACCCAAAATCCAATGGCCTAAATCATGGTTAAGAATTGCTGCATCCAATCCTGATCAGACCAAAGACTACCAATTAACTGGATACATTTAAAAAAAGGCCAAACTTCCAAACCACAATGCAGAACTACCTCAGCGCAGAAATCCATGCAGAGCAGCGAAGATAATCAAACAGGACACGTCCCCATTTTATAGCACTTGCTGCTGTAAGATAAGTTTAAATGTCCAGTGTGAATGTCAGTAATGGCCAGAAAAAACAAGACCTGAGGATTGGGAGCAGTTTAGAATTCAGCAAAGGAGGACCAAGGGATTGATTAGGAAGGGGAAAATAGAGTACGAGAGCAAGCTTGCAGGGAACATAAAAACTGACTGTAAAAGTTTCCATCGGTATATGAAGAGAAAAAGATCAGTGAAGATAAATGTAGGTCACTTACAGTCAGAAACAGGGGAGTTTATAATGGGGAACAAAGAAATGGCTGACCAACTAAATACATACTTTAGTTCTGTCTTCACAAAGGAGGACACAAATAACATACCAGAAATGTTGGGGAACACAGGGTTTAGCGAGAGGGAGGAACTGAAAGTAATCAGTATTAGTAGGGAAATGGTGTTGGGGAAATTGATGGGATGGAAGGCTAATAAATCCCCAGGGCCTGATAATCTACATCCCAGAGTACTTAAGGAAGTGGCCCTAGAAATAGTGGATGCATTGGTGGTCATCTTCCGAGATTCTATAGACTCTGGAACAGTTCCTACAGATTGGAGGGTAGCTAATGTAACCCCATTATTTAAAAAGGGAGGCAGAGAGAAAACAGGGAACTATAGACCAGTCAGCCTCGGTAGTGGGGAAAATTCTAGAGTCCATTATAAAACATTTGATAGCTGAGCACGTGGGAAACAGTGGCAGACTCGGGCAGAGTCAGTATGGATTTTTGAAAGAGAAATCATGCTTGACAAATCTACTGGAATTCGCCTCAGCGCATGGGCCCAACGGGCAGGCGGGTAACTGATTTTTTAACAAAACTCATCCACGTGCGGGATATGTTGTCTCAAAGGAGTTTTTAATGTTTTTTCTGAAGTATTTAATGCAGAAAGTGTTTTAAACTTGCCTGTGTGATTGTGAGCAGTTCAGATCGATTTCCAATAGCTTTCTCTGTACTTTGAAGCTTCAGTTGAGTAGTCTGCAGACAGTAATATTTATCGGGCCTGCAGCTTTCCGGAGGCCTCCATTTAGCTTGGGTATGGGTTCTGACATCTCCACTGGAGGCAGCTCCTCTGAGGAGGAAGGGAGAGATAGAATAAGGAGGAGGCCAGGAGTGGACAATCAGCCTTCAGGGGAGCCACCTTTGGGAGGCCTGGCGCAGGCGCAGGGCCAAGAGGTTGTCCAAGGTGAAAGGGGCTGCAGAAGACGCCACTATCCTGCTGCTAGGGTATACAGGCGGCGAAGCAGCTACCTCAATATGTCTGAGGTGCAGTGCCGAAGGAGGCTCCGTCTGTCAAGAGAAACAGTCAACTATATCTGTCAGATGATTGGCCCTGAGATCTCCCCTAACTGTGTGGGGGGACACCCATGCCAGCGGCTCTGAAGGTCACAGTTGCCCTCCACTTCTATGCATCTGGATCCTTCCAGGGCTCGGTGGGTGATCTTTACGGTGTCTCCCAATCAGTTATACACACTTGTGTCAAACAGGTTACAGACGCTCTGTTCAGACGGGCATTGACCTTCATCCACTTCTGCTGCGACCAGGCAAGTCAGGCACAGCGAACCAGAGGCTTCGCAGTCATTGCTGGATTCCCCCGTGTCCAGGGTGCAATAGACTGCACACATATGGCCATCAAGGCGCCAGCAGGTGAGCCCGGTGCCTTCATCAACAGGAAGGGCTTCCACTCCATGAACGTGCAGATAGTGAGTGATCACAGGATGCAGTTTCTGCAAGTTTGTGCAAGGTACCCAGGCAGTTCCCACGACGCCAACATCCTCAGACACTCCCAGGTGCCAGGGCTCTTCAGTGCTCCGGCTCAGCTGGATGGTTGGCTGGTGGGTGACAAGGGCTATCCCGTCAGAAGGTGGCTCATGACGCCTCTCTGCCATCCAAAAACAGAAGCTGAGCAGTGCTACAATAGGAGCCACGGCACCACAAGGGCTGTGGTGGAGAGAGCCATCGGTCTTCTCAAGATGCACTTCCGTTACCTGGACCGCTCAGGGGGCGCACTCCAGTACCCCACAGATTGCGTCTCTGTGATAGTGGTAGCATGCTGAGCTCTGCACAATATTGCCCAGGAAAGGGGGGATGCAGTTGACAATGAAGACCTTGATTCAGTGGATGAGGCTGCACATGATGAATCCAGCAGTAGCTCAGAGGATGAGGAAGCACAGGGCGATGATGAGGGGCAGCACGCCGACACGCTACTACACCAAGGAGGCAGGGACACCCGGGACACTTTGATCCAACGAACCTTCAGCTAGCTCCACACACATCGATCAGCAGGACCAGCATTGCCTGGCGCTTCCACACGTGGCATTTAGGTGCTACATCTTCCACCTCATCAGCTGCAACTAAGGGCTTAGTACAGAAACATCAATGTCCACTCAAACACTCAGAGATGTCTGTGAAACATACAAATGCAACAAAAAGGAAACACCCTCAACCACGGTCAGAAAACTGGACTTTATTCCTACCAAAATAAAGCACAAACGTCGCACTGGCGTACATAATGATATATTCCATAATCTAGGGCCAACACAAAATCACCAGTGACAAACCTGTGGAGTGCTTAACTTGCCTTATGCTTAAGTTTGCGGGTGCTACGTCTTGGTGCCGCCCCATCGCTCGGAGTGCCTTGTGAGGCAGCCTGCTAACTCTGCTGTCCTGTTGGCCTCGACGACTTTGGCGGCCGTCCTCTGGCCCGTGGAGCCTGTGATGAGCCGCTTGGGAGGGAGTGGCCAGTTCCAGAACTGGCACCTCCCCAGTTGTCGAAGCCTCAACGGATGCAATGGTCACTGGCAGAGGGGTGGAGGAGCTGCTGCCCTCATCCGGAGCGCCCTGAGAAGCTCGCAGCGACGACAGGCAGCTGCTGCGCCAACGTAAGGTCATATTGGACCTCCCTGCTCACCGCAGATGGATGGGCACTGAGCAGCGACACTTGGCGACCTGTGGCCATTAGCGCTGTGAGGTCAGAGCGTAACCCAATCAGAAGATTCTCAATCCGCTGGAAGCCCCTCTCCATGTGAGTTGCCAATCTCTCAATGGAGGAAGCCTGAAGCTCTGTCCTGAGGTTCATGCCATCATTGACACTCTGGATTCCTCCACCACAGAGACCAACTGAATCACACCCTCATGCAACCGTGTCAGATGCTCCCCGCAACCTGCCGCTTGTCCTGCAGCTGCTGCATGGCTGACATCTCCAGAGGCACATCATCACTGGCGGACTCAGCATGTGCCCAGTCCCATGCAGTCCTCCGGCTACTGGCGCCATTGCCAATCTCTGTCCGTGCCATCTCCTCTAGCAATTTGAAGTGCTCTCTCCACTGTGCCCCAGGACACTAGCCGACGTCATAATCCCCACCGATGTGGTAGTTGCTGCACTGGTGCCTGGCTCGCTGAAAGGATGTGACGCAAGTTGCAAGTCTTGGCCCTCAGGTGTGGAGAGGGGGGCTCTAGACTTGTTGTTGGTGGCCATGCGGTGGTGATGCTAAAATTAACAATAAGGACAGTGCATCAGTTAGCGTTCAGTCAGTAACACCTTTCATCCCTTTCCCCCCCAGCCTCATAAGTCATTCACCCTTCAAGAACCTAAGGAGACGAACATTGGTGGGGTGGCAAATAGTCAAGAGGAGGCCCAAACATTACATGCGCATACAGACAGGCTGGTCAGATGGCCAAAGGCATGCCACATGGAATGTTATGTGGATAAGTGTGTGGTTAAGCACTTCACAGAATCACAGTGCGGAAGAGGCCCTTCAGCCCATCGAGTCTGCACCGATATGTGAGAAACACCTGACCTACCTACCTAATCCCATTTACCAACACTTGGCCCATAGCCTTGAATGTTATGACGTGCCAAGTGCTCATCCAGGTACTTTTTAAAGGATGTGAGGCAACCCACCTCCACCACCCTCCCAGGCAATGCATTCCAGGCTGCCACCACCCTCAGGTTAAAAAAGTTTTTCCTCACATGCCCCCTAAACCTCCTGCCCCTCACCTTGAACTTATGCCCCCTTGTGACTGACCCTTCAACTAAGGGGAACAGCTGCTCCCTATCTACCCCGTCCATGCCCCTCATAATCTTGTACACCTCGATCAGATCGCCCCTCGGTCTTCTCTGCTCCAACAAAAACAACCCAAGTCTATCCAACCTCTCTTCATAATGTAAATGTTTCATCCCAGGCAACATCCTGGTCAATCTCCTCTGCACCCCCTGCAGTGGAATCACATCATAGAACCATAGAACACTACAGCACAGAAAACAGGCCATTCGGCCCTTCTAGTCTGTGCCGAAATATTATTCCGCTAGTCCCATTGACCTGCACCTAGTCCATAACCCTCCAGACCTCTCCCATCCATGTATCTATCTAATTTATTCTTAAAACTTAAGAGTGAGCCCGCATTTACCACGTCAGGTGTTAGCTCGTTCCACACTCTCACCACTCTCTGAGTGAAGAAGTTCCCCCTAATGTTCCCCCTAAACCTTTCCCCTTTCACCCTAAAGCCATGTCCTCTCATGTTTATTTCTCCTAATCTAAGTGGAAAGAGCCTACTCGCATTTACTCTGTCTATACCCCTCACAATTTTGTAAACAAAATTGTAAACATCCTTCCTATAATTTAGGGAACTAGACAGGTCAGGTGACAGAAGTATGTGTAGGCGAACATTTTGGGTCCAGTGACCACAATGTCATTAGTTTTAAGCTAATTATGGATAAGGATAGGTCTGGTCCTCGAGTTGAGATTCTAAATTGGAGAAAGGCCAATTTTGTGGAAATGAGATAGGATCTAGGAAGAGTGGATTGGCATAAGTTGTTTTCTGGCAAGGATGTGTTCAGTAAGTGGAAGGCATTCAAAGGTGAAATTTTGAGAGTGCAGAGGTTGCATGTTGCTGTCAGGATTAAAGGCAAAGTTAACAGGCATAGGGAACCTTGGTTTTCAAGGGATATTGGCGATCTGGTTAAGAAGAACAGAGAGCAGGTATAGGCAACAAGAAGCAAATGAGGTACTTGTAGAATATAGAAAATGTAAGAAAATACTAAAAAAGGAAATCAGGAAGGCAAAAAGAAGACATGAGGTTGCTTTGGCAGATAATGTGAAGGTAAACCCGAAGGGTTTCTACAAGTATATTAAGAGTAAAAGGATAGTAAGGGACACAATTGGTCACCTTGAAGATCAGAGTGGTCATCTATGTGTGGAGCCTCACGAGATGGGGGAGATCTTAAACAGTTTTTTTGCACCAGTATTTACTCAGGAAACTGGCATAGTGTATAAGGAAGGAAGGGAAACAAGCAGTAGTTTCATGGAACATATAGAGATTAAAGAGGAGGAGGTGCTTGCTGCCTTACAGCGAATAAAGGTAGATAAATCCCCCGGGCCTGACATGATATTCCCTCGGACCTTGAGGGAGACTAGTGTAGAAATTGCAGGGGCCCTGGCAGAAATATTTAAAATGTCCTTAGCCACGGGTGAGGTGCCGGAGGATTGGAGGGTAGCTCATGTTGTTCCGTTGTTTAAAAAAGGCTCCAAAAGTAAACCAGGTAATTACAGGCTAGTGACCCTGACGTCAGTAGTAGGTAAATTATTGGAAGGTGTTCTGAGAGATCGGATATATAATTATTTGGACAGCCAAGGGCTGATTAAGGATAGTCAGCATGGCTTTGTGCGTGGTAGGTCGTGTTTAACGAACCTTGTAGAGTTTTTCGAGGAGGTAACCAAGAAAGTAGATGAAGGAAAGGCTGTGGATGTTGTCTACATGGACTTTAGTAAGGCCTTTGACAAGGTCCCCACGTGGGAGGTTAGTTCAGAAGGTTCAGACACTTGGTATCCATGGAGAGGTTGTAAACTGGATTCGAAATTGGTTGTGTGGGAGAAGACAGAGAGTGGTAGTGGATGATTGCTTCTCAGACTGGAGGTCTGTGACTAGTGGTGTGCCTCAGGGATCTGTACTGGGACCATTGTTGTTTGTTGTCTATATCAATGATTTGGATGATAATGTGGTGAATTGGATCAGCAAGTTTGCTGATGACACTAAGATTGGAGGTGTTGTGGACAGCGAGGAAGGCTGTCAAAGCTTGCAGAGAGATCTGGACCAACTGGAAAAATGGGCCAGAAAATGGCAGATGGAATTTAATGTGGAAAAGTGTGAGGTGTTACATTTTGGAAGGTCAAACCAAGGTAGGACATACAAAGTAAATGGTAGGGCACTGAGGAGTGCGGAGGAACAAAGGGATCTGGGAGTTCAGATACATAATTCCCTGAAAGTGGCGTCACAGGTAGACAAGGTTGTAAAGAAAGCTTTTGGCATACTGGCCTTCATAAATCAAAGTATTGAGTATCAGAGTTGGGATGTTCTGGTGAGGTTGTATAAGACATTGGTGAGGCCAACTTTGGAGTATTGTGTGCAGTTCTGGTCGCCTAACTACAGGAAGGATATCAGGAAGATTGAGAGAGTGCAGAGAAGATTTACTCGGATGTTGCCGGGTCTTAAGGAGTTGAGTTACAGGGAAAGATTAAATAGGTTAGGACTTTATTCCTTGGAGCGTAGAAGAATGACAGGAGATTTGATAGAAGTTTACAAAATTGTGAATGGTATAGACAGAGTAAATGCGAGTAGGCTCTTTCCACTTGGATTAGGAGAAATAAACATGAGAGGACATGGCTTTAGGGTGAAAGGGGAAAGGTTTAGGGGGAACATTAGGGGGAACTTCTTCACTCAGAGAGTGGTGAGAGTGTGGAACGAGCTAACACCTGACGTGGTAAATGCGGGCTCACTCTTCAGTTTTAAAAATAAATTAGATAGATACATGGATGGGAGAGGTCTGGAGGGTTATGGACTAGGTGCAGGTCAATGGGACTAGCGGAATAATATTTCGGCACAGACTAGAAGGGCCGAATGGCCTGTTTTCTGTGCTGTAGTGTTCTATGGTTCTATGGTTCTAATTTGGTGACCAGAAGTGCACACAGTACTCCAGCTGTTGCCTCACTAAGGTTCACACTTTTCAGGGTTAAATTCCATCTGCCACTTATCTGCCCATTTGACCATCCCGTCTATACCTTCCTGTAGCCCAAGACACTCAATCTCACTGTTAACCACCCGGCCAATCTTTGCGTCATCCGCAAAACCTACTAATCCTACCCCCCACATAGTCATCTAAGTCATTTATATAAATTACTAATTATAGGGGACCAAGCACAGATCCCTGTGGTACGCCACTGGACACTGGTTTCCAGTGACTAAAGCATCCGTCTGTCATCACCCTCTGCCTCCTACAACTAAGCCAATTTTGAATCCACCTTATCAAATTACCCTGTATCCCATGTGCATTTGCCTTCTTTATAAGTCTCCCATGTGGGACCTTGTCAAAGGCTTTGCTGAAATCCATATAAACTACATCAACTGCACTACCCTCATCTACACACCTGGTCACCTCCTCAAAAATTCAATCAAATTTGTTAGGCATGACCTCCCTCTGACAAAGCTCTTCCTCCCTTCCTGTACAGACAGGCTGCTTGAGGTGCCAGAAGCTTGGCTCTGTCCGCACTCCCTGGAGGAACCAGCGCCCTCATCAGCCTCCAAAATGGAATACCGATTTGTGAGCAGGACCCCAGGGGACTCCTGAACTACCTGCCTGTTTCCCTTGGACTGCCTGGTGGTCACCCATTCCCTTTCTTCCTCAAGTCCCTTCATCTTCGGTGTGACCACCTCTCAAAATGTGCTAGCCATGATGCTCTCAGACTCGCGGCTGCTCCACAGTGTCCCCAACCGCCGTTCCAGCTCTGAAACCCGAGCTTCCAGCAGCTGCAGCTGGACACACTTCCTACACACATGCTGGTCCCGGGCACTGGAAATGTCCCCGGCTTCCCACATGGAACACACCACGGCTTTGAGCGCTCCTGCCATGATTTATCCCTTTGAATTAAACCTTTTAAGTCAATTACTCTAGGGGCCTTCTTTCCTGATCCTCATTACTGTAGGATATACAAACTATGAACCACAAAAAGACCTTAAACGATCAATGATTAAAGTAGTAAATACCTTACCCACTACTTACCAGTGATTCCTTTCCCTTGTAGCCTCTACTGCTGCAGCAGGGCAAGACCCACGCTCTGAAGATTTAAGAAACTGGACAGCAAGGAAAAAATGCAAAGAGCACCTTATCCCCTATGCACCGAATTGCCAAAACCCACTCTGGCTGTGCCCCACTCAGGTTGTGCTCTCTCCCCTGTTCGTGTGCAAGCAAGACAAGCAAGGTACGGGAATACATGAGTAATGGTAGGATCGTGGGAAGTCATGACGATTACAGGGACCTTGCTGGGCAGACCCGTTAAGGTAGCAGAACAGGAACATAAGGCATTTAACACGGTCAAAGCCAGACTTGCCTTTAGTAGCCGAGGAATAGAATGTAGGAAAAGGGAGGTCATGTTGCAAGTGCACAAAATGCTGTCGAGGCCACATCTACATATCTACATTTGGTTGTGACCTGCGCTTCATGGGAGGGATGGCATTGGAGTGGGGAGAATGCATAGGTTCCTGACCTGGATGCATGCTGGCCTGGAGAGTTGGAGTTATGAGGAAACATTGCACACACTTGCGACATTTGCCGTGGAGCACAGGAGATTGACAGGTCACATTATTGACCTTCATACCATTATGAGAGGCATAGAACAGGTGGACAGAAGGCAACATTTCCCCGTGGCACAGGGATGACTAACGTGGTGGCATTTATTTAAGTTGAGTGCGGTTGACAGGTGAGGTGTTGAGGACCTTTTGGACAGAATAATGTGGGACGCACTGGCTGAAAGGGTGGTGGAGGTACAAACCCTCCTAAGATGCAATAAGTCTTTGGATGTGCAGCAGCGATGCCATGGCATGTTTGGCCATGGGGATAGTGGTCACAAATGGGATATAGGCGACTTTGGAAGGTGCTAGAGACGCGCATCCTCAAGGGGCCAAGGGACCTTTGTGTATGACCCACATGTCTGACTGTAACAGTTTGTGAATGAGCAGTGTTGCTGCATTAACGATTGCAGCAATCATCAGTGCTTTGGATGGTGGGAAGACAGAGTGGATGGGACTGTGGCCCTCAAATACCTGGCCACTGCACTCCAGCCTCACTGATACCTGCCGACCTGGCCACCTGCCTCCTCCCCAGCTCCATGGCCTGCTCCTCATGCGTGATGAGGTGCCGTAGCATGGCATGCCCACCACCAGTCCGCTGAAGCTCCCGGATATTGCTCTCAGTTTTTGCCTGCAGAACATAGAAGAGCATTTATTGGGGCTGATCGCTCATGTACTCTGCACGTGCATGCCGCACTCCAACCACAGTGGCCCGTCTGAGGCCTCCAGCAGCTCTTGTCCTCGCTACTGGCGATCAGTCCCCAGAAGGTAGTACGGCTGCTCCCAACCCCCTCCCCCAACCGACACCTTGGACACATTCGGCGTCCATCACTTTGAATAACACACAGGTCTTAGCGCCCATGGCAAGGAGGTGCAACTAGGTGTGGCGCCGAGGCCAGCAGATGGCTCTTGGCCACGACACCTTGAGGCTCTCCTTCCACCATCTCATCACCATCAATATGACATGTGTTGGAATTCTGAGTATGTGTCTAGCTGCCTCCCCTGCAGGTTGCCCCCAGACTACACAAATGTGACAAACACCAAAATATGCTACGGGGAGAACCCATCTTCTCCTCAACCACTAAGGCTGATGTAAGCATGGTCACTATCTGTTTGCCCACCCAACATGTGCCAAATGCCCAATGCAGTAACGACACTAAGACATGGGTGGGTGGGGGGGGGCTCAAAGGCTAAGGCTACCTGCTGGGTAAAATGGCCAAGGCTGACATGGCACTCACCCTTCCAGAGCGCAGCAAATCATTGAAGCACTTGCAACACTGCGTTCCTGTGCGCTGCACATCGTCATGGGCGCTTACAGCCTCCGCCACCTCCTGCCACACCTGCCTGGTGACATGGGGGGCCCTCCTCCTCCCATCCTCCGGAAACAAGATGGTTGGACACCTCTTCGAGGAGGGCAGCAAGGCAGGCATCTGAGAACCGACAAGCACAGTGCCCCCCCCCCGTTTGCCTATCCTGCAGCCTGCCCCCCTCCTCCTCCTCTACCCTCACCTCTTGTGCTGCCCGGTGACTGGCCATGGTCAACAGCCTAAAGGAGGCTGCCTGGCCGCTCTTTATACAGATTGCCGGTTCCCCATTGGAACCGGCGGTCTGAACACGCCCGCCGCCGATTTAATTTTCCCAATGAACACGGGAGTCAGAAACCCACTGGGCGGGCCAATTAAGCCTAATTACTGGATAACTACAGAACTGACCCACAATCACTAGCACTGACCCTTCCCACCCAACTACCCCCTCAGCAACCCCCCAACTACACTCGCTGACCTCCCTAACTAATCTCCACAAACCTATGATTCCTCCTGACCTGACTCGACCTGACTCCCCCCGACCCAACCAGACAAGCCCCCACCACCTGACCAGCCCCCTGGCATGACTTGAATAGCCCCCACCGCCCAACTGCCCACCGACCCAACTTGAATAGCCCCACTATATGATTATCCTCGACCCAAACTGCAAAATGGCGGCACGGCCCGTTTCAGCGGCGGGGATCGGCCGCCGCCGAGTCAGTCGGGTCTGCCCGCCTGTCAAATGCAAAATTCTGCCCTATGTTTCTAAATAGGTGAGTAGCTGAATGAGTGAATGGGTAGGATGCTAAGGTGGGTAAGTGAATGAGGTAAATGGGTAGGGTGGCAAGTGAGTGAGTGGTAGTTGGGTAGGGTGGCAGGTGGGTGAGGTTGTAGTTGGGTAGGATGGCAGGTGGGCAAGGTAGCAGGTGGCTAGGGTGGTAGCTGGGCAGGTGGTCAGGGGCTAGAGAGGCAGGTGGGTATGGTGGTAGGTGTGGAAGGTGGTAGGTGGGTGAGGTGTGTAGGTGTGTCAGTGGGTATTTGGTTCAGGAAGGGTTGACAGCTCAGTGGCTAATCAGTTTGGGTCGAGGATAATCATATAGTGGGGCTATTCAAGTTGGGTTGGTGGGCAGTTGGGCGGTGGGGGCTAGTCAAGTCATGCCAGGGGGCTGGTCAGGTGGTGGGGGCTTGTCTGGTTGGGTCGGGGGGAGTCAGGTCGAGTCAGGTCAGGAGGAATCATAGGTTTGTGGAGATTAGTTGGGGAGGTCAGCGAGTGTAGTTGGGGGGTTGCTGAGGGGGTAGTTGGGTGGGAAGGGTCAGTGCTAGTGATTGTGGGTCAGTTCTGTAGTTATCCAGTAATTAGGCTAGCATTTTTCAGTCTAACATTTCCTGGGTAACCATTCAGATATGTCCCATGGAACTGTCCAAAGTCTCTGACTCTAGCTCAGAGTCAGAGACATTTTAGGAGGGTCCCAGGGAGCAAAGGAATTGCCCATTGAAAGTTCAAACTTCAGGGCATCAGGACTTCCACTGGGTCCTGACGTGCATATTGGGTCACACTTCCAGTCTCCAACAATCTGGAGACTAGAAGATCTGGGCCAATGTTGACTCACCGGTGATTTGCGTGGGATTACCAACAATCATCCACAATTAAATAGGGGCTGAGAGCTAAGATTGGGTAAGCCTCGGGTGTATCCATTCCTGCACAGGGATTGTTCGTATCACACATTATGCACCAGCAGGCCAGCACAAACCAACTCTAACCCTTACCTCCTGTAACAAACTGGTAATTTACTTAACTGGGACTTTTAGATGTACTCCTGTAATTGTATGAAAACGATTTCAATATTAACGTGATATAATTTGCAAATGTGATCTTTTTGTGGTAGAGAGAAAATAATCTTACTCAGGAGGTTAATTTTTACACATTTATTGCAGGAAATTATTTTTCAATTCCACAGGTGGAAATGACCAAATTTAAATTAGTGTAATCATTTTTGAGAACTGACTAATTTTCACACCGAGCACAGTTCATTCTCTCGATTAAGGTTTTCAGTAAATGGCCTGGAGTTGCTTGATCAAATATAATTGAAGGTGTTTAGAGGAAAATCTGTGTCACTGGCAAGCCAAGCTATTTAGAAGGGAAATATATTGTCTCATGGCTAAAATGGATAGTCTGATTAATAAGATAAGGAATGTCAAAGATAGGGAGGTCTAATTTGAATTGGTCATTGGAGAATTATGTTTTTTTTATTCCTTTCTAAATTATGACATTACTAAGTTTTTTTAACTTGCATGTTCATTGTTACATATTTCACATGCTGGTGGCATTCCCAGCCACCACCCACACACACATGCACACAGAGTTGCCAAGGAATTTTTTAATGTGGTTTTCTCTCCTCACTATACTGAAGGCAGTGACTCATGCAGTTGTACAGATGACGGCCGCTCTCAAGTACTCACCCAAGTGGCCAGACTTCTTGTGTGATCCTGGATTGTAAGTGTACTCTATCGTGGTGGATATCATGATACAACTTGATCCTTTTTTTATGGGATGTCCGTGTTTGCATCTTGCAGAAAAGGTCACTGGATATTGATCAGAAATGCAAATGCAGGACAATTCTTGCCCCTGTATTTCAGGGGCACTGAGGTCAATTGTAGCACCCATTCCAATGCTCTACTGAGACCAGCTAACTCAATGTAAGCCAAAGGTTGATCTTGGACTCTTCCTGGTTTGGCTCAGTTTCATGTGGAACAGTGCGCTTACAAACTGACTCATCTTGATAGCTTCTTTCTACACATTCTTATACATCTCTCCAAGCTGTTAAAATAATATGAAATTTAAAATTGGGATCATTCTCAATTTCTAAAGGGTACAGTCAAATGCACCTGCTAAGAAATAAGTTGCATAGTATTATATGACAGCATAATGGTTAGGCGATTTTAAATTTGTTAGTAGTTAAGTCTAAAGTCTAACATATGTTGTGAAATTCTCAGTCTGGATTCGTAATTCACATACCTTAGAATATAAATTTAATACATACAGGGCCATTTGACTGTGATACACTTTTGGAGAAGCAGCATGGAGAGGCAGTATAATCTAAATGGCATTATTTTGAGGTGTACAAGAGCAGAGGGGCCTGGGATGCATATTCACAAATCTTTGAAGGTGACAGGGCAATCAAGGGATTCTCGGCTTTCTAAATATGGGCATTCAATAAAAAAAATCATGCTTAAACTTTTGTACATTAAGTTAGGCCTCAGCTGGAGTATTTTGTACAATTTTGGTCAATACACTTAGTGCCAAATTTCAGCCTTACATATGTTGTAAAATTCTCAGTCTGATAGTGAAAAAATACTTAAACATTGGGTGATCCAGTTCTGGATCTCTTGGTTCAGTCAGGGTGTCTATGGTTATCTCCTTAAAAGAAGCCAAAAGTTCTGAAGAGTCATATCGGATTCTGTTTCTCTCTCCACGGATGCTGCCAGACCTGCTTAGTTTTGCAAGCACTTTTCGCTTTTACTTCAGGTCTCCAACGTCATCATTGTTTTTATTTAAAAGCCAACAATCCTGGGAAAGAGGATTGTAAAACTCCATTAGAAATAGAATTTACGCATATGGGTTACAGAATAAAAAAGTTGAGTTGAAGGTAAAATCATTTGTTTACATTTCTGTTTGAACATCCCAAAGCATGCCATGTTGCTATATAGTGATGCAGGGTGGAACCTTGGTTAGAAGGTTCTTTTGTTTAATTTAACTATTTGTGTTTGCTGACAGAAGTAGTTCAGTACAGAAACAGACAGATGCAGTTGCAGATTTGGTCTTCTGTAGTCTGTAACTCAATGGGCAGGATTTTACCGTAGGCGAGCGGAGGCGGGGCCCGCTTGCCGATGTGTAAAATGACGCCGGATGATGTCGGGCGGAACTCCCGAAGTCACACCGCCCCATTTAAATTTTCAGGAAGGTGGGGGCGCAGCAAAATCAGCTACGGGCCCACCAACCTGTCAATGGCCAATTGAGGCCATTGACAGGATCAATTAAGCAATTAAAGGACCTGCCCGTCCAACCTTAAGGTTGGCGGCAACTAGAAAAAACATGAAACCTCATCCAGCGGCAGGATGAGGTTTCATGTAGGGTTTTAAAAATTGTAATAAAGTTGTTATGGAAATTATGAACATGTCCCAACTCATGTGACATTGTCCATTGTCACATGAGGGGACATGTAAGGGATTTTTTTTTTGTCTATTTTTAATATTTTTAAAAGCCGAGGTGATCTCCCTGAGGCTGTACTTAGCCTCAGGGAGATGAGCGCGCTCTTTCGTACGCATGCGCGAAAGAGCGCACTCTCGCTTCCCCTCCGCCCACACAGGGAGCGCATAGCGCTTCCCTGCGGACGTCACACTGGGCGGACCTTAATTGGCCTGCCCACCTAAAATGGTGGTGCAGCCCCGATCGCCAATGGCGATTGGGTCCGCACCCGCCCACGATTAGGTCAGCTCCGCCCGCCCAACGAACAGAAAATTCAGCCCAATGAGTGTGGAGAGGCAAATGAAATGAATGTTAGTCAGCTAGGCGTGCACTTCAAGCAGGTGGGGCTCTAACTCAGTCTGGATTTTATGAGGGAAAAGCAAGTGAAAGATTTGCTCTCGTTTGCAGCTACTGGAAGCTACTACAGTGGTCCTCACAGAGCCTCATGGCAGAAAGCAGTCAGTATATTTAGCTTGGAAAGCTGTGGGAATGCAGTTAGGTATCTGTCGGTAACCTGAACAAGGAGTTGAGACATCTACAGTCATGAGGCCTGAAAAGAAATTTCGGAAGGTCGTATAGCCAAAAAGCTAATGGAAAGGACTCCGACTGAAGAAGGACAGCTCAAAAATTGAGAAGAATTAAAGTGCATTCTGATGGGCTGTGGCATAGCTTTGGGTTGGTTCCAGGAAAAATGAATGAACCTTCAAGATTTCATAACATATGGAAACTCTTGGCAGGGCAGGTGAGGCTGGGGGTAGGGGTGAAATAACAAGTAGAACTGAGTTTATAGCACAGGTTTCTATTACCTATAGTGTTAGGGTGGTGGTGCTTGCATTATTTAATTTCTTTTTGTATACAATAAAGTTTGTTTTTATTTAAAAACATGCAATCTTGTAGTGTAGTCCAGTCAGTTAATTACTGGGTGTTTGTATTCTTCTTTAAATGTTAATGGTCCCAAACAAAATCATTAAAAAAATAGAATCATAGGGCAGAATTTTGCCCTTGTCAGGCAGGCTTGGTGGGGACAGGCGGGGGTGGTCGGGCTGGACCACCAGTTGAGGCCCGCCCAGCGTGAAATGTGTGCTACAGCGCTGAGCGCTGCCTGTGTGGGAGGGGGAAGAGGGCAAGTGGGGAACTTCGCGCATGTGCGCAGGAAAAGCTCCCTGAGGCACAGAGCTGCCTCAGAGAGATAAAGATTTTAAAAATTAAAAATAAAGAATTTTAAAATGTGAAAAAACATGTTCCCTCATGTGACTCTGTCACATGAGCAGGGACATGCTATTAATGAAATGTTAAAATTTTAATTTAATTTTTAATAGCTTTTCGAAACCTCATCCCGACCGTGGATGAGGTTTCCTAAAAAATCGAAAGGCCGGTTGACCTTTTTGCCTGCCCGCCAACCATAAGGTTGGATGGGCAGCGAAAAATTTAATTCAATTATTACTTTAACGGACTTAATCGTCCTTTTAATTGTTGGCGGGCGCGCTGCCGATTCCCACGCACACCTGCTGACCGAAGTATCGCATGTCATTTTATACTTGGTCAGCATGGGCGTGTCCCTGCCCGCTGAGCTAAAAATTCTGGCCTAAGTGAATGGGCAAGAACATGGCAAATGGAATATAATGTGAATAAGTGTTAAGTTATCCACTTTGGGAGAAAAAAACAGGAAGACAGAATATTTCTTAAATGGTGAGAGGTTGGGAAGTGTTGATGTCCAAAGGAACCTGGGTGTCCTTGCTCATGAGTCACGAAAAGCTACAGCTAACATGCAGGTGCAGCAATCAATAAGGAAGGTAAATGGCTATGGGTACCCACATGGGCCCCAGTTATGCCTGTCTCTTTATGGGGTATGTGGAACATTCCTAGTTCCAGTCCTACTCCGGCCCCCTTCCACAACTCTTTCTCTGGTCAATGACTGCTTCGGTGCTGCTTCATGCTCTCGTCTGGACCTGGAAAATTTTTTACTAATTTTGCTTCCAATTTCCACCCCTCCATCATTTTCATGTGGTCCATCACTGACACTTCCCTTCCCTTCCTTGACCACTCAGTCTCAATTTCTGGTGATAGACTGTCCACCAATATTCATTACAAGCCTACTGACTCCCACAGCTACCTTGACTACAGCTCCTCACGCCCCGCTTCCTGTAAGGGCTCCATCCCATTCTCTCAGTTCCTTCGCCTCCGTCGCATCTGTTCTGATGATGCCACTTTCAAAATCAGTTCCTCTGACTTCTTCCTTCTTCCTTAACTGAGGTTTTCCACCCACGGTGGTTGACAGGGCCCTCAACCATGTCCGGCCCATCTCCTGCGCATCCGCCCTCACACCTTCCTCTCCTTCCCAGAACCATGATAGGGTCCCCCTTGTCCTCACTTATCACCCCACCAGCCTCCGCATTCAAAGGATCATCCTCCGTCATTTCTGCCAACTCCAGCATGACGCCACCACCAAACACATCTTCCCTTCACCCCCCCGGCGGCATTTCACAGGGATTGTTCCCTCCGGGATACCCTGGTCCACTCCTCCATCACCCCCTGCACCTCAACCCCCTCTCACGGCACCTTCCCATGCAACCATAGAAGGTGCAACACCTGCCCCTTTACTTCCCCCCGTCCAAAGGCCCAAACACTCCTTTCAAGTGAAGCAGCATTTCACTTGCACTTCCCTCAATTTAGTCTACTGCATTCACTGCTCCCAATGCGGTTTCCTCTACATTGGAGAGACCAAACGCAGACTGAGTGACCGCTTTGCGGAACACCTTCGGTCTGTCCGCAAGCATAACCCAGACCTCCCTGTCGCTTGCCATTTCAACACACCACCCTGCTCTCATGCCCACATGTCCATCCTTGGCCTGCTGCGATGTTCCAGTGAAGCTCAACGCAAACTGGAGGAACAGCACCTCATCTTCCAACTAGGCACTTTACAGCCTTCCGGATTGAATATTGAGTTCAACAACTTTAGATCATGAACTCTCTCCTCCATCCCCACCCCATTTCTGATCCCCCCTTTTCCAATAATTTATATATATTTTTCTTTTCCCACCTATTTCCATTATTTTTAAATGTATTTCCATCCATTGTTTTATCTCTACCTTTTAGCCTATTTCGATCCCTTCCCCCCACCCCACCCCCACCCCCACTAGGGCTACCTGTACCTTGCTCGTCCTGCTTTCTACCCTTAATGTCCCCATTAGCACATTTCTTAGCTAATATCACCACCGTCAACACCTCTTTGTCCTTTTGTCTATGATATCTTTTGGCAATCTTCACCTATCACTGGCCCTCTATCCAGCTCTACCTGTCCCACCCCTCCCTGAAACCAGCTTATATTTCACTTCTTTTCTATTTTTCCTTAGTTCTGATGAAGAGTCATTCGGACTTGAGACGTTAACTGTATTCCTCTCCACAGATGCTTTCAGACCTGCTGAGTTTTTCCAGGTATTTTTGTTTTTGTTTTGGATTTCCAGCATCCGCAGTTTTTTGCTTTAATATTAAGGTAAATGGTATGTTGGCCTTCATTGCAAGGGGATTTGAATACAGAAGTAAAGATTTCTTAATGCAATTATACAGAATCTTGGTGAGACCACACCTGAAGTATTATGGGTAGTTTTGGTCTCCTTATCTAAGGAAGGATACACTTGCCACAGAGGGAGTGCAACAGAGGTTCACCAGACTAATTCCTGGGATGGCGAGATTGTCTTATAAATTGAGGAGATTGGGTCTGATCTCTCTGGAGATTCGAAGAACGAAAGGTCTCATTGAAACTTACAAAATTCTTACAGATGTGACAAGGTGGATGTAGGTAGGATGTTTCCCCTGGCTGGTGAGTTTAGAACTGAGGGACATTGTCTCAGAATAAGGGGTAGGTCATTTAAAACTGAAATGAGGAGGAATTTCTTCACACAGAGATTGGTGAATCTTTGGAATTTTCTGCCCCAGAGGGCTGTGGAATCTCAGTCATTGAGCATGTTTAGGACAGAAATGAGACTAATGACATCAAGGTTTATGGAGATAGTGCGGGAAAGTGGCATTGAGGTAGACAATCAGCCATGATCTAATTGAATGGTGGAGCAGGCTAGGTAGGCTGAATGGCCTATTCCTGTTTCAATGTTCCTATGCTCTTAGGTTGGGCCCATACCCAATGTGGTTTAGAAGAATGAGAGGTGATCTTATTGAAACATATAAGATCCTGAGGGGGCTTGAGAGGTGGATACTAGGAGGATGTTTCCTCATGTGGGGGAGACAAGAACTAGAGGACACAGATTAAGAATAAGAGGTTTCCCTTTTAAGGCAAAGATATAGGGAATTATTTTTCTCTGAGGGGGTCATTCATCTGTGGAATTCTCTTCCCCAGAAAACAGTGGGGGCTGGGTTACTGAATTTATACACAGCTGAGTTAGATAGATTCTTGATAGACAAAGGAGTCAAGGGTTGTTGGGGGCAGACAGGAAATGGAGTTGAGGCCGCAATCAGATAAGCCATGATCTTATCAAATGGTGGAGCACAATTGAAATGCCAAGTGGCCCCTTAGTCCTCTGTTTCTATGTTCATGTTCATAACGGCCTTCTCTCCTTGCATGAGAAAAAAATGCAGAACTCCGGGGAGAGGTAGAGAATCAGGGGTGGTGCCCCAATTATAATCACCCTGATCACTGCAGTGGAGGAGGCCTTGCAGGTCCAAAGATTGGCAGAGTGCATGGCTATGGCTGATGGAAAGATGAGGATCTCCCAGATACTTGGTGACAGTAATAGAAATTGCACCGTACTTGGCACATAATGTTGCTTAGCTGTCACCACCACTAACTAAAATGTGATCATCTGCATGATAGTTACTTTTTACCCCTTCCCTAAGTCAGTTCTGATTCATGTCTTTTATCTTCCACAGATCCACCACGCATGAAACAGGAGCTGGAGCAGAAGGAAGCCAAGGACTCCTTAGAGGAGGGGACACACTCTGAAGAACACTGTCACATGACTCATGCGCCACCCTTGACCAGCGCACCTCATTGAGGTCTCCAAGGGTTATAGCTAGGCTTCAACATGATGAGGCATACAACATGGTCATAAATTTAAACCCCACCCTGGAGTGAGATAGCAGAAAGCAATATTGGGTGGGATGGTGGAGGCTGCCTTCCAGCCTCTGCTGGAATATTACCAGTGCCAAGGGAGTTTTGGGGTGGCCTGCCATACCTTGAACCAATTCAGGACCTTAAGTAGCAATAAAAGTCCACATAACAGCCTCTTCCCACCAACACTGGCATTTTATAGGTAGATGCGTGGTGGGGGAGGGCACACTCATTGTGAGACTAGGGGGCAGGGTCCATCCTGCTTGGGCACACCATGCTCCATAGAGGGCTTTCCCAGTGGAAAGTGCTGTCAACACTTGTATACCAGCCTCAGCCTCCCAAATGAAGCCACCCATTCCCCCCTCACTTCGCTGTGGCCTGCCTAACTGGCCTCGGTGAGACCACCCCACTTGTACTCCAGTCTTCATTGCTAGTCCTACTCAAGGGCATCCTGCAGTCCTAGCATAGCTACCACTCCTGGTGGCAATGCTGGGACTGAAGAGCTGCTAACCTTCTATTTGGCCAGCAGCTTTTGAGAGTGGGACATTCTCCCTCATGGTGACAGAAGTCATGACCTCAGGAAACAGTGCAATCCAGGAGACAGGAAGAAAAATATATTTATATCTAGGTCTGCCTGTATATAAAATTAATTTTTTCTGTTTTTCAAAATGAACAGTTGCTGGGCTGATAAAAGTGGCTGCAGCTGATCACATGCTGGTTTCTGGAAGATTCTAAGTTGTTCCAATGGACAAAGGCTACCTCATCATCCTGGAGTGTGACTTATATTGTGTAAACATTCCAGCCAAGCCATCACAAATGATCCATAGACAATAAGTCTGCACCAGCCAGCTATGGGCAAAGGTAAAGCTATTTGTGACTCCTAATCTCCAATGTTGTGCTAATGGTCCCACTGTTACTTGCTCCAAAATACAATGGGTTTCAACCAGGCATCTTGTTAGCTGAATAGCTCGACTCGAAACCACCCGATTACATAACCGAAATCTGAGCTGTTTGAGTTCCTTTAATTATACAGCTCTTGAATCCAATCTTCAGTCCCTGTCTGACCACAGAAGAGAAGCAAGACTCCGGGCAAGCAGCCTGCCTCTGTCTACCATTTTACCATCCAACAGGTAGCAGCAGAAAGAGCACCAGGTGAAGTGCCTTGCCCTCATCTACACTGCAAGCTACCTTGGAACGTTGTATCTGTGCCTTCAAGACTAATTCATCTCCACGTGCCTTCTTCCATCATGGAAATCCTTGCTTCTGGAAAGTCGATCACCCAGTAACAATTTCAGCCTGCTAACCTCTGAACAAATACGTCACTGGACTTTTGATTCTGTACTCTGGACTCATGTGAGACCATAACTCTTATTTTTATCGTGGTCTTGCCCTGCAACCCTTTCTTTCACTTATCTGTCTTTTATTGTACGAGTGCAAAAAGGGGCAGACATTGCAAAACCCCTTTCCCGCATTGTGTGTGTGTGTAAAATAAACCAACCCTCTTATGTTACTTTATCTCGAGTTTGTGGTGGTGTTAATAATAGAGGATTGGATCACTCCAAACTGAAGGCTTAGGGAAAACACACCACCACTTATAAAGGGGAAAATCAGAAATCAAAAACACTTTTCTGTTTCTGGATGGGTAGTGAGAGGAAGAATCAGGGCTGTTTAAATTAATCCCTCTTCCGGTCCATAACAAAACCAATTGCCTAATTACCTTGAAAAAGGTCATGGCTTCCAGGGATGCTTGCCTTCAACTTCCCAGCAGATGGGTGGTGCCACCACTTTCTTGTGAAATCCTGGCCCATAAGTGAGCAGGCAGTGGTGTAAGTGGTATTGTCCCTGGACTAGTATTCCAGAGACCCAGAGTAATGCTCAGGGGACCTGGGTTCAAATTCCACCATGGCAGATGATAAAATTTGAATTCAATAAAAATCTGCAATTAAATGACCACGAAACCATTGTTGATTGTCGTAAAAACCCATCTGGTTCATTAATGTCCTTACCTGGTCCAGCCTCCATGTGGTTCCAGACCCACAGAAATGTAGTTGACTCTTAAAAAAGGAGAATTAGGGATGGGCAATAGATGTTGGCCTAGCCAGTGAGGCTCACATCCCATGAACGAATTGAAAAAAAAAGAACAGGCACTTGAGATAGGGACAGCAGTGGAGAGCCCCCAATCAGTTGGCTAGGACACTCAAAGTGCTGTTCAGCTAGACGCTGAGCCTCAGGGGTCATTCACAAAGAGGACATTCCTGGAGCAGCAACAGGAAATGTGTAGGGTTTTGTCAGCCTTTTCAGAGGCGCTGAACAATATTGGAGCGAGATTAGAAGCATCCAGCTGAAACATGAGTGCCATGATATCTCAGGCTGATATCCACTTCCATGGAAAGAGTGGTTACCTGTAAAGAGAATCAAATATGGCAGGTAACCAAGTGCAAGCTGGAGTTCATCAATGGCCTATACATTCAGTCTTACATTAAATTAGGATAAAGGATGCAGCGTATTGAAAATTGCATTGTTAATTTTGTCCACTTAAGGCTGCCATGCACATTTACCAGCAGAGGCAGTCTAGAAGAAGAATAAAGGAATCCACTTTTTAACAGCACATGCAGCACTTCTACTTCCTACTGAATCTTGCTGAGTCTTTATGTTTCTTCCCAAGGACTTGACAATGGCGATGAAGTGGTGAAAAATAGGTATGAAACTTTTAGAAGGTCTTTGTCTACTTTCTGCAGGCAGCAGTTTAAGTTGTTGATTTAGCGAACACATTGAGGCTTTAGCCTGTTGTTAGGCGCACATTGAGGCACTCGAGTTTAGGATTAGCAAGACTGCATGGTTTACACACACATTGATCATATCAAAATAACCATCCAAAACAAATAATACATCTCACATCATTACAGAGAAGTTTTCTTTGGGAAGTATATGATCCCAGATCTTTGATCATGTATGTGAGGGATTAAGGCCTCACGCTGTGTATTTTAATAATATATATAGATATCCTCATGGTTATTTCTAAAATTTTAAAAACTGATCGAAAATCCTTAAAATGGCTGAATCTGTGCCTGTCTGTGAACCCCAAACAAAAGAAGCTACCTGGCAATATCAGGGAAACTCGCACATCATTATCTCTAGGGAGCCACTAATGACCCCAGTGCACTGCACAGGCCAAATTCGAAGAGAGCTATACAAAGGCCATCTGCATTTCATAACCCAGACAGACCAACAGGAGTCTGCTCATCTGCTAAGACAAAGGGCCCCATGTAATATCACTACATTGCCGATCAAGATGGTGTTGTTTATGTCCAATCTACTGCCTTTTGATGTGCACTCAGAGCAATCACCTGTATTACCATGTTGGCAAAAGTGGCTGCGACGTTTCAAAGGCACGATGGCAGGTTTTGCAATTACAGATGACAAAAGGAAAAAAGCCTTATTTCTCCACTGTGAAAGTGAAGAATTGGAAGACATTTTCGAGATACTTGTGTCTGCGCAAGATGAAAACGACTATTACTCAGCAAAATTGCTCTAACAACCTATCTTGCGCCCAAAAAAATACAATTTATAAAACAACTGCTTTCCAACACACTAAGCAAGAGGCAAACAAATCAATTGATCAATATTGTACACAATTGAAGCAAGTGGCAACCAAATGTGGCTTTGGTGATGTCAAACACGTCGAACGGGAAATCAAAACACAAATAATCGAAGGTTGCCTCTCTAGTCAACAATGCGGAAAAGCACTTAAGATAGGCAGAAAGATGTCAGAACTGCTGGAGTTAGCAAGATCATTCTCACTTTCAGGGTCTAGGGCTACTGAAGTTCAGGCTGCCAACAGTACTTCTCACACTCCAAGTTCAAGTCCTGTGAACGCAGCTCAATGCTCACGTGCCAGGAAACGCCAGCAAAGCAACAACAGCAGTCTCACAAACAGAGTTGTGACTTGCATACACAATGTGGCGACGCTTATCCCAGACAGAATGTCCTGCTACTGACAAAGAGTGAAAAGCTTGTGAAAAACTCAACCACTTGCTCATGTTTTTCACTAATCAACAAATTCAACGGCAAAGACTCTAGAAGGACGCAGCATACATATACCACGCCAGAAAGGCGAGCGAATGTCGCCAATGTAGAGTGAATGACCATGAATATACGTCTGTGCACTCTTTCAGACACAGCAACCAGCCATGTGACAGTGACCACTGGCTACTTGGAAATAGATGCTCTGATAGACACAGGAGCACTTATCAATGTTATGGGAGAACAAATGTGCAACAAGCTTCAAGATTGCCCCATTCTCTGCAAATCAAGGAATACAAAAGTTTCCCCTTACAACAGTGACAAACTGCTGAAAATTCTCAGGGCTTTTGAAACACCAGTCTCATTCAAAGATACTAGAACAAATGCTGTACTCATATCTGGAGAATGTGACATGCTATAACAGTTTCCAGCAACATACCTGCATGATTGCAGTCACATAAGTGATTCCTATACATACCAACAACATTCTTGAATCGTATGCTGTCCGCTTCACTGGTATCTGCAAACTGAAAGGTATTACATGCAAGCTGCATATAGGCCCTAATGTGCCCCAACAGTGGCGATGAGTACTATTTCACGTCAGAAAGCAGACTGAGAAGGAACTTCAGCACCTATATGGTCTTGATGTTACTGAGAAAGTTGGGGATGAGCCTACCCCTTAGGTCTCACCTTCTAAACTCGTGACCTCTACCACCTAGATGGACAAGAGCAGCAGATGCATGGGAACACCACCACCTGCGAGTTCCCCTCCAAGCCACACACCATCATGACTTGGAACCATATTGTTGTTCCTTAACTGTCACAGGGTTAAAATCCTGGAACTCCCTCCCTAACAGCATTGTAGGTGTACCTACACCACATGGACTGCAGCACTTCAAGAAGGCGGCTCACCACCACCTTTGCAAGAGCAACTAGGCATGGGCAATAAATGCTGGCCTAACCAGCGAAGTCCACATCCCATGAGCGAATATAAAAAATAATACAAGTGATCAAGAAGCCCCAGAGTGAGAACCAGTTTAGAATCTGTGCTGGTATGTGGTCACCAGACCAAGCCATACAAGGAGAAAGGTATATGACATTGACAATCAATGATATAGTGAAAGTGAATGGTGATGAACACTTTGCTAAACTTGACCTTAATACAGGCTGCTATCAAATCGAGCTTGTGGAAGAATCAAGGTATCTTACAGTATTCTCCACTTACATCAGGCTTTCTTGATACAAGAGGCTCAACTTTGGAGTCAATTCAGCATCTGAGATACTTTGGCACATGATTCAGTCTGCACTTCAAGGGCTTGAAGACAATCTGAACATCAGTGATGACTTTCTCATCTATGGTCTCACTGAAAGTGAACTTGAGACATGCCTACATGAATGTTTTCAATGTCTTAGAGAATGTAACCTCATCTTCAACAAAGACAAGTACCTGTTCAATTAAAGCAGAATTGAATTCTTTGGTCATGTCTTCAGCAATGAAGGAGTGTCACCTGATCCACAGAAAGTCGAAGGCATTGCAAATGTAGCAGATCATATAAATGTGCAGGAACTCCAGAGACTGCCAGGACTCATCAAGTAATATAGGCATTTTATCTCTTGAACTCGCTACATTATCTGCCCGCCTTCAAAATCTGACAGAAGAGACCACCAAGTGGGAGTGAACCACATCATACAAACAGGCTGAACACCAGATCAAACAATGGTTGTCAGCAAATTACACAAATGCCTATTTCAACCTTGAGAAAGCTACCCAACTGGATACAAGCCTAGTTGGCTTAGGTGCAGATTTTGTGCAAAAAGGCAAGATAGATGACCATCAGTTGTTGCAATGGCAAGCAGATTGCTAACACCAGTACAGCAATGTCATTCACAGAGAAGCACTCTTGATCACATGGGGCGTCTTACATTTTCACCTCCACTTGTTTGATAACCGCAAGTTTGATAACCGATCAGAGACCACGGGTAAACTTGTTCAACAATCCACATAGATAACATCTGCTCAAATAGAGTGCTGGATATTCAAACTACAAGAGCATAACTCCCATGTTAATTATCAGCCAGTCAAGCTCACCCCAGCGGATTATCCTTCGCAACATCTGTTGCCAACAGTCAGTCCTTCTAGTTGTGAAGTAAAGATTGCCAAACAACATCTGAATTACATAAGCCTTAATGCGATACTAAAGTCACTAAAACCAGCTGACATCAAACAGGCAACAAAACAAGATAAGGCTTTACAACTATGGCTGGAATTTTCCACTTCCATTGGTGGCAGGCGTGTTTGGCGGCATGAGTGAACAATATAGCTAGAAGGTCAAAAATCGGTTTTACGCAATCGTCAAACCAGTTTGCAATCGTCCACTCCGCCCATCAAAGACGGGCCTCGTTTCCCACTGTCCGATGTCGGGAACTTAATTTGAATGCATTAGCATCTCATCATTGTGCCTGAATGCCGGAATCATCCGCTAACGTCAAATTTATCTCCAACATCGGCATGACTTCAGAATGATGTGATTTACGACCCCTTTTAAAAAGCGTGCACCTGACAAACTGAACTTCGAGGGAATCTCAGAGGTGAGTGCACACAACCTTGTGCAACACACACGAGGATTGCCCGTAGGACATCAAGGAAGGCTGTGCATTCCGAGGGGACACAGGCAAGTCACTTTTTCCCGGATGGCTTTCAGTGTGATGCCAGGGCAAGGGCTCTAGTGCAGGTGGGGCCAAGGCAGCACAGAAGGAAGTACACAAACACATGCTGGGGTGGCTGGGGAGAGGGGACGGGGAAGGGAAGTGGCCACACACTAGAAAAAGCTTGTCAAAAGTGAGCATTCTTCCACAGCTGAGACCGTTCAGCAGCAGCTCCATTGACATGCTTGGAGTGGGGCGTCTGAAGCTTTTCTGCCCACTCAAGTATCACAAAAGCAAGAATTTGCCACCAAATGTTGCAGGTTTTTCACCCCTCGGGCACAGACAGCAAATTAATGTGCATGTTAGGGGGCTGCAGAACAACTGGATGTCTGGGCAATTTGTAGAATCTCCTGGCAAAAGGTGGCCATGGAGCAGTTATTGGTGGAGGCGCTCACAGCCCCTTGCAAACTCTTTATTCATGTTTGGACCAGTATCGCTCATGGTTCAAGCTAACACTACAGCCTTGCAGTGCCGGTTAGGAGAATGCCTGTGTCTGAGCTGAGAGCAGAGCATGCAGTTGAATTGTCGAAGCTGGGTGGGGTGGACAGCCATGAAGCGTACTACACACTGGCCATCCGAGTGGTAGCCAACAGTCTCTGGCATGCATGAAGGGGCCTTGAGATACAGCCGGAGCCGGTGGCTTAACCAAGAGAGATCCTTAGGAGACATATGCTAACCCACATTTGTCTCTCTTTGATCCTGCAGGAGGAGAACATCAGGATCATGGAACCTGGAGATCTAGTGGTATGCCTCATGGTTTACAGGGAGCAGAGAAGAAGGGGAAGAGTGCGATGGAGATATCTGGCTCAGCAAAGGGAGGAGCATCACCCTCAAGATGAAGGTGCACTCAGCTGAAGATCCACAAGGAGCCATCACTCATAGACGCCTTGCTAGACCCAGGGTCTATAAACAGCACTTGTCATTCCTGCAGATGACAGAGAAACAGTTTTGCTTAAGACTGTGCAGGTCTAGGGAACTAGTCAGTCACATGTGCCACCTGCTGCAGGATTTGGTACCACAGGCACTTGGAGGGCATCCACTGTCAGTGGCCATGAAAGTGACCAGTTTTTACGCCAGTGGCTCCTTCCAGGGCTCCACAGGTGACCTGTGTGGGGTCTCGCAAGCCTTCACCCACAAGTGCATCCAGGAGATCATGGACGCCATCTTCGCAAAAGCACACAACCATGTGCATTTTGACTCGGATCTGGCAAGCCAAGAAGCAAGAGTGCTGGGATTTGGGGCGATCTCTGGTTTTCCACAGGTGCAGGGTGCCATTGATTGCACTCATGTGGTGCTTAGATCTCTGTGACAACAAGCAGTCCAGTATGTGGACTGCAAGGGCTTCCACTCGCTGCATGTTCAGCTGGTGTGCTACCACCACAAACGCATCCTACAGGTCTGCGCTTGATTCCCAGGGAGCGTCCACGACTCCTACATCATCAGCAGGTCTCAGATCCCTGACATCTTCCAGGGTCTAGAGAGGCTGCAGCGTTGGCTCCTCGGGGACAAGGGTTTCCCACAGAGGATGTGGCTGATGACGCCCGTGCAGTAGCTTCAGACTGCAGCACAGCAATGGTATAATAACGAGGCTCATGCCACAACCTGGATTTTGTGAAGCAAATGATTGGCGTATTGAAAGTGAGGTTCCAGGGTCTTGAGATGTTGGTGGAGCTCAGCAGTACAGTCCCCGAAGGGTGTCACACATCATTGTAGCTTGCTGCGCACTACACAACACAAGCTGGGGCTGCAACAGGGGGAGAGCTTGCTTGAAGTGGAATTGGAAGAGCTGTGTGTCTCTCCCAATTAGGAAGATGTCGAAGGGGATGACAATGATGAGGTCCTTGAAGGTGAGGATGCCGGCGATGAGGCTATCGCACTGGCCAAACGAGGCAGTTGTACTAGTGAGGCCCTTGTGCTTGTGAGGCCCTCATAGCCACAAGATTCATGGAAGATAATGCCGAGATATAGTAAGGACACTCCTGACATCCTCACCTTGCATCTGTGAACATTTTACTCCTGTGTGGTCGATGGCAGCGCACATACCCTCAGTGCTCAAGCTCATGTCATGGAGGTGCAGCAGAGGCCCTAATAGTCGCTAGATTCCAGGAGGATGATGACGACATGCAGTGAGGACACTCCATAGATCTTCACATAGCTCTGTGAATGTCTGACTCATGTGTGGCCGAGGCAACTACAGAGGCATGACCGAGGAGCTGGCCAGAATTGACTGGGAGATGAGCCTAGTAGGAAAGACAGTGGAACAGCAATGGCAGGAGTTTCTGGCAGTAATTTGGAAGACACAGCAAAAATTCATCCTTAGGAAGAAGAAGCATACTAAATGGAGGATTAGGTAACCATGGCTGACAAGGGAAGTCAGGGACAGCATAAAAGCTAAAGAGAAAGCATACAATGCGGCGAAGAGCAGTGGGAAACCAGGGGATAGGGAAGCCTACAAAGACCAACAGAGGACAACTAAAAAAGAAATAAGGAGGGAGAAGATTAAATATGAGGGTAAACTAGCCAGTAATATAAAAGAAGATTGCAGGAATTTTTTTTAGATATATAAAGGGTAAGAGAGAGGCAAAAGTGGACATTGAGCCGCTGGAAAATGACGCTGGAGAAGTAGTAGTGGGGAACAAAGAAATGGCGGAGGAACTGAATAGGTACTTTGCGTCAGTCTTCACGGTGGAAGACACGAGTAACATCCCCAAAGTTCAAGAGAGTCGGGGGGCAGAGGTGAGTATGGTGGCCATTACCAAGGAGAAGGTGCTAGGAAAACTGAAAGGTCTGAAGGTGGATAAATCACCTGGACCAGATGGATTACACCCCAGATTTCTGAAGGAGATAGCTGGAGAGATAGTGGAGGCGTTAGTGGTGATCTTTCAGGAATCACTGGAGTCAGGGAGGGTCCCAGAGGACTGGAAGATCGCTAATGTAACCCCCCGTTTAAGAAGGGAGTGAGGCAAAAGACGGGAAATTACGGGCCGATTAGCCTGACGTCGGTCGTTGGTAAGGTTTTAGAGTCCATTATTAAGGATGAGATTTCAGAATACTTGGAAGTGCATGGTAAAATAGGGCAAAGTCAGCATGGTTTCATCAAGGGGAGGTCATGCCTGACAAATCTGTTAGAATTCTTTGAGGAGGTAACGAGTAGGTTAGACAAAGGAGAGCCAATGGATGTTATCTACTTGGACTTCCAGAAGGCCTTTGACAAGGTGCCGCACAGGAGGCTGCTCAGTAAGATAAGAGCCCATGGTGTTAGAGGCAAGGTACAAGCATGGATAGAAGATTGGCTGTCTGGCAGGAGGCGGAGAGTGGGGAAAAGGGGGTCCTTCTCAGGATGGTGGCCGGTGACTAGTGGAGTTCCGCAGGGGTCAGTGTTGGGACCACAACTTTTCACTTTATACATTAATGATCTAGATGAAGGAACTGAGGGCATCCTGGTTAAGTTTGCAGATGATACAAAGATAGGTGGAGGGACAGGTAGTATTGAGGAGGCAAGGAGGCTGCAGAAGGATATGGACAGGTTAGAAGAATGGGCAAAGAAGTGGCAGATGGAATACAATGTGGGGAAGTGTGAGGTCATGCACTTTGGTAGGAAGAATAGAGGCATGGACTATTTTCTAAATGGGGAGAGAATTCAGAAATCTGGAGTGCAAAGGGACTTGGGAGTCCTAGTCCAGGATTCTCTTAAGGTTAACTTGCAGGTTGAGTTGGTAGTTAGGAAGGCAAATGCAATGTTGACATTTATTTTGAGAGGACTAGAATATAAAAGCAGGGATGTGCTGCTGAGGCTTTATAAGGCTCTGGTCAGACCACATTTAGAATATTGTGAGCAATTTTGGTCCACGTATCTCAGGAATGATGTGCTGGCCCTGGAGAGGGTCCAGAGGAGGTTCACGAGAACGATCCCAGGAATGAAAGGCTTAACATATGTGGAACATTTGAGGACTTTGGGTCTATACTCGAAGGAGTTTAGAAGGATGAGGGGGGATCTGATTGAAACTTACAGAATACTGAAAGGCCTGGATAGAGTGGACGTGGGGAAGATGTTTCCATTAATAGGAGAGACTAGGACCCGAGGGCACAGCCTCAGAGTAAAGGGAAGACCTTTTAGAACAGATGAGGAGAAACTTCTTTAGCCAGAGAGTGCTGGATCTGTGGAGTTCATTGCCACAGAAGGCTGTGGAGGCCAGGTCATTGAGTGTATTTAAGACCGAGATAGATAGGTTCTTGATTGGTAAGGGGATCAAAGGTTACGGGGAGAAGGTGGGAGAATGAGGCTAAGAAACTTATCAGCCATGATTGAATGGCGGAGCAGACTCGATGGGCCGATTGGCCTAATTTCTGTTCCTATGTCTTACGGTCTTATGGCAGGTCGCTTGCACTCTGTGATCAACATCATATCATGGAGATGCAGTCGTGAAACTTTAAGTGCACCTGATCCTTTGGTAGCATTCATTACCTGACCCCTTCAGGAGCACACCGTCACTGGACACAGCTGCTGATGAGATGGGGGGCCAGTCCCACCTCAAAGATGCTGAGAGCACACAGAGAGAATGACTGAACTCTGTGACATCTGCCCATGATATTCTGGCAGCAATGATAAGCACCGTCGAGGTGCAGGCATCACTGATGTGTCCAGTGAGTGTGAAGCCAGACCATTACTTTGGTCTGAATGTTACACACTGCACAAGGAAGAAGCCCTGGACTGGGACACTTGCCTTTATCTTGTGCAGGGACCAAGATTTCATATCTGAGTGACATGGAAACTTATCATAACAAGGAGCCATAGGCAAGGAAACATTCTTGGGAGTTTATTGACAACAGTGAACATTATGTACAAGTGATTAATATCCACGCCCACGCGACGCAACTATATCTTTTTAACCTTCCTAACCCTGTCGTTATATCTTGGTGCTTTCCCCAATATCCAAAGTGGAGGTGGAGGCAGCCTGCTGACTGCTATACCTTGTCTGCAATGACCTTGATGGGTGTCCCCTGGAGAGTTGAGACCTGGAGGGCCCCAGCCTGCTTTGGGTATCCTGCTGTGGGCCAGGTGCATCCTCCTCGGCTTGTGGAGCTGGAGCAGGGGAGGTCATGGGAAGAGGGAATTTGAATTGGCTGGACATTCCCAGAGTCACCTGGGTGAATGGCCCCGGGGTGTCGAGCTGCTGGTCCTCCTCCCTATGGGTGCCCAATGGCCCCTCGCTGACTACTTGAGGAGAAGGAGAAGCTGGAGTGAGGTCAAGCAGTCCCGCACTCCTCTCGCATTGACACTGTTGGAGGCCAACTGTGGCGTAAACGATTTCAGCCAGGCCGATGCCCTGGGCCAAGGTCTCCATGGCAGCCGCTATCCAGCCAGTTTTGGCCTCGGTGTGCTGGCATGACGGTGCGAACACCTCAGACTTAAAGTGGACGGACTCCTCTATCATCCCTGGCAATCTGAGGAGTGCACCAGACATCCCTTCCTGATGCTCCCGTGATTGTCTTTGCAGCTCCAACAACTGATTGAGGTCTGAGTCCAGAGGCACATCATCTGACTCGGACTCAGCAGATTCCTTGCCTCCAGCAGTCCTCCAAGTGCCGGCGACCTCAGTTGTCCCTGCCTCCACCTGCTGTGGAACAGATTGTGTGCTGTGCTCACCAGATTGTGATCCCAAGACTGCTCTAAGTCCCGCTGAGGTGTGTATTGCTGCACTGGTAGAGGGTGTGGGTGAGCACCATGTTGGGTCTTCAATGGTGCTGCCCTCAGCGTCCTCATCTGAGGTGTTCTCAGCGCTGGAGTCTGGGTCAAGGAGGCATGAGGGCAACGTGGCAGATGTGTCTAGGAGAGAAAGTGGAGATTATTAGTGCTTGACAGCCATGTTACACACAGAAACATGGGCTCAGAGTAGCATTAAGAGATGGGTGATCTGGTGCTGAGTCCTCACGTGGATTCTTGCATCTGACTTCACCGTTGCCACAGGAACAGTCAACGTCTTCCCCGGCCAGCTCCAACACGCGACTCTCGAATGGAGTGAGGACCTTGATGTCCATCACTCCATGCCCGGTCTGGGACCTCTCCTATTGATTGTGCTTGATCTTGTCCTGTATAAAGACAGATGGAGAGAGTGTGAGCAAGGCACGTGCCAGGCCAAATGAGAAGGATGCCAGGCATGCGTGTGTGCTGGGTGGAGCCATGGATGGAATGAGGAGGCGATCTCCACAGGAGATGAGGCCAGATGGAGATGTGAGGGTGTGTGTGAGAGAGAGTGAGTGGTGATGTCTCTTGAAATGGCAGTGAGTGAGATGCCAGTGAATGTGTGATGGGCTTGTGAGTAGGTGAGTTGAGAGTAAAGAGATGGTTGTCTTATCCTGACGGCACAGATGAGATCATTCATCCACTTTCTGCTCTGGATGGCTGACCTCTTGTGTGCAGTGTTGGCACTGACCACCATTGACACCGCCTCCCAAGCCAGAGTGATAAGACTGATGGGCCTCCTGCGGCCAAAGCAGGGGTAGAGGACATTGTGGTGGGCCTCCACGGCATCCAGAAGGCGTCCCAGGGATGTGTCACTGAATCAGGGGACTGCACTCTTCCTGGCTTGGCTTTTGAGGCCATGTCTTCACTGAAGCAGTCCTGGGCGGCAAGCGTTGAGAACTGTGCACACTGCTGCAGTTTTAAAAAAGCACCCTGAATGAAGAAGCGGCGAGGTAACAGCATGCGGGCAAATCAGAGGCCGCCCATCAGTGAGATGGCAGGTTTCCCATGACTGTATAATTTATGAGACGGGAAGGGGACGATATGGTGTGAAAAGCCACCATTGCGACCAGTGGGTAAAACATTGTTTACATGCCTACTACCACACTTAGCGCAATTCTGGGACAATTCCACCCAATGTATTACAGTTATGGAATCACAAATCTGGAAAGACATAATTGAGAGAGTGTTTACAAAGGAAATCGCTCACACACTACAAGATCTTCACACTGTTCAAATGAGCTCACCATTACAACCACATCTGATCTTGTGTCATACAGGAACTGTATTGTCATTCTACAATCATTGAGGGAATGTGTTGTCGATATAGCACATGAAGGTTACCATGGAATTGTCAAAACCAAACAACTCCTTAGAGAAAAGGTATGGTTCCCAGGAATTAACCACAAATAGGGCACAAAATCAATTGTGTTTGTCATGTTAAGCAACCACAATGTCAAATCTTTGTGATTCTTTCAGAATGCCTGAACTACTTCCAGGACAATAGATTGAGGCTAGTGTTGATTTTGCAGACTTGCATACTGGTGAATACCTGCTTGTTGTTACTGATGTCTAGATGTCTACAGTAGATTCCTAGTCATGGAAATAGTTATGTCTGCCTCAGCGAAAACAGTCATCCCAAAGCTTGACCAGATCTTTGCCTTGTTTGGAATCCCTCAAACGGTGAGAAATGACAATGGGTTGCCATTCAACAGCAATCAGTTCAGTAAATTGACAAACCACCTGGGCTTCACTCATCAAAAAATCACACCCCATTGGTCAAGAGGTAATGGAGAAGTTGAGAGATACTTTGAGAAAAGTGATTGCAGAGGGATCTGGGTGTTCTAGTACGAGTCACAAAAAGTTAGTATGCAGGTACAGCAAGTAATTAAGACGGCTAATGGAATAATATCCTTTAGTACAAGAGTAATTGAACAGAAAAGTAAGGATGTTATGCTTCAGTTATACAGGGAATTGGGTGGGACCACACCTTGAATAGTGTGTGTAGTTTTGGTCTCCCTATTTAAGGAAGGATGTAAATGTGTTGGAGACAGTTCAGAGGAGATTTACTAGATTGATAGCTGGAATGAGTGGGTTTTCTTATGAGGAAAGATTAGACAAACTGGGCTTGTTTCCACTGGAGTTTAGAAGAGTGAGGGGCGATGTGGTAATTATAGTTTTATTTAGTGTGTAATATATCTTTAAGAATAATGCTAGTTAAGGAAGATCACATGATCTTTAGTACCCAATCGGAGAGTACGTGGGCTACCTCAGTTGTTAGTAGTGTAGAGATAGAGTTTGAAGTGAAAGCATACGTGTAATTGCTGCTCAGTACCATTGTAAATAAAACTAAAATTTCCACCTCAGAAGTGTCTGCGAATCAACTCTATCAATAGTACCAACTCGGCCACTACTCACAACAAATTGGCAACGAGAATAAAACAAGTTTAGCAAAAGAAATCAAGTAAAACGAAATCGGCACTGTACCTCACATAGTAATTGTAAGTAGAAGTTCCGTTTGAATCGACAAAGTAATTTCCTCTCAGAATGCCGTAATTCAGAAGAATTGATCCTTTCGATCCAACCATGGACGATTGGTCTCATTACATTGAACACCTCATGTTCTTTTTCCAAGTGAACGAGATTACAAGGGAAGAGAAGAGACAAGCGATCCTCAAGTACATGTGAGAATAAAACCAATGGCTTGATTCGAAGTTTGATGGCACCCAGTGCCCCAAATTTACAAAATGTCGATGAATTGGTGGACCTCGTGAAGGGTCATTATCGACCAAAGCCCTCAGTAACAATGCAGAGGTTCAATTTAATTTGATAAATAGATCCCCGGGGGATTCAGCTGCATGATATGTGGCAAGTCTGAAGCAGTTAATGGAACATTGTGAGTTTGGTACATCTCTAAATGACATGCTCAGAGATCGTTCAGTGTGCAGTGCAAATGAGGACACGATTCAGAAGAGATTATTGTCCAAAGCAAATTTGGATTTCAAGAAGGCACTAGTGATAGCGCCATACAGGGTGCGCAAAATGGCACTGTCCTCCACATCGGGTGAGAAACCCCAGCCAAAAAGGGCACAAAAATGCAAGACTCTGCTGAGAAGCGGGAAACAGCTGGCCGGAAAATGAGAAAAAATGACTTAGCAGCAAAAACAACAAATAACTTCAATAGAGGTGGAAACAATCAGTCTTTTAACGATTGGCAGTGTGAAAAAAATCGAATGTTATTATTGTCACAGAAGTGGGCTTATGATGAGACAGTGCAAGGAAAGATTCATGCAGGCTTTTAAACAAAAGAAAACACCCAGTGAGATCTACGATGTAGAAGAGTCTGAAACAACAAATTCAGATATTTACTCGTTTAATCTGAAGGTTGGAAAGACAGAACTAATATTTGTAACAGTGAAAGTAAATGGTAGACCTGTTAGAATGGAAGTGGACACAGGAGCTTTCACTACTAGTAATTGAGGAACATACCTTCAGATATCTGAATAACGGGGAACATCACTTAAATTTAGAAGAAACAACTGCCCAATTAAAAACATACATGGTGGACGACATACAAGTCAGAGGCATAAGTAGAGTCACTATCCATTATGGAAGCCAATCGCCAAATCTACCAGCATTGGTATTGAGAGGCAGAGGGCCAGGCCTCTTAGGGCGAAACTTGGTAAAGGAAATCGACCTTAATTGGCCATTGAGATTCCAGCAGGAAGCTGGAAGCGATCCTGTTTTGAAAAAGGAGTGTGTAAGGACTCAACAACCTGAAGAAACACAGGCTGTTTTAATCCAAAACATGGAAGAACAGCAGAAGGAACTCAAAGAGATCATGCTTGATGACAGAGTTCGAGACAAGGTGAACAACCACTGAAAGAAAAAAGAAAACCTCCTGAAAGACCTTCACACACTACAAGGTTCCCTCAGGTCTAAGTTTATACCTCTGGAAAAGTATGAAGAGAAACAGAAAGAATTCAGCACTTCTCTGAATAAACTGAAGAATGAGTTGGCAGAGGAGACACAACAATGCTCAATTTTTCAGGAGGCAGCAAACAAGTACAAAAAAGAGATGGTAGAGCTGAAGAATCAGCTATATGAAGCCAAAGAGGCTTTGGAGGCAAAAGTCACAGAATTTTCTAAGAAGCAGACAGATGATGAAATTTTGGGAGACTCAACCATTGAGCTCACTCAAGTCGAGCTTACATCTGAGAGTAGTCTGGCCAATATTGAAGTCAAGAAAGAAGACACAGAAACACAAATAAGACTTTAATCCTGGCAATATACGAGTACACTTTCATACATAGGCCTGGCAATCAAATCGCAAATGCCGATTAACTTAGTCATTTGCCTTTACAAGAAAATGATGAGGACGACCCAGTTCCACAAGAGCTTGTTTTATTGTTAAATTTCTTAGATTCCTTGCCGGCTACCAGAAGTAGTCAGTTTCTGAAAATGGCATGGCATTTACAAGTGCTGAGTTTAGCAGTTTATCAGCCTCAACTTATGTAAAAACTTCACCCTTTCTCAAATGGGCTGACCAAAAGGGCAGTTCAAACATTCAAGGCAGGCATGAAGAAGATAACTGGAGATTTCTTAGCAACCAAGCTAGCACGCTTTCTTTTCCATTATAGGACCACCCCCCCACACAACAAGAGTCACACCTGCTGTCTCAGGACGAGATTGAGCTTAATAATGTCGAATTTAGAGGGGAAGGTCGAAAGGAGTCAGGGAAGCTAGAAAACTAGACATGACTGGCATAGTCATGAGAGGAAATTTACTGTGGGAGAGCCGGTATATGTGAAGAACTTTAGAGAAGGACCAAAGTTGTTACCAGGTGAAATAAGTGCACTTACTGGACCTCTATCTTATCACGTGACAGTGGAAGGCCGAATCATATGAAGACATGTGGATCATCTAAGGAAGAGACAAACAAATCACCAAGAACTGATTTCACCAGTCTTCACAACTGGGTCAGCGTTTCCTGTTGAGAGTACTCAACCCAGTACAGACATGTCTAATGTTCCTGTTCAAGAGTTGAAGATGCAGAACTGCAAGTGCCCACCAAAGAACCTGCTGTTTAGGCAACTCCTGAAAACGAGGTTCCTGACAAAGCATCTGAAGTTGTAGAGCTGAGACATTCTACACTCATAAAGAAATGACCAGAAAGACTGCATTTGTAAATTACTTACCAGTGTAAATATTTTGCTATTTTGAGAAAGTTGTACTTGCTAATATAAAATGTATATCCGAGTTAAAGGTTGGGGAGAGAGGATGCGGTAATTATGGTTTTATTTATTGTGTAATATATCTTTAGGAATAATGCTTGTTAAGGAAGATCACATGATCTTTAGTGCCTAATAGGAGAGTAGCGTGGGCTACCCCAATAGTTAATGTTTAATAGTATAGAGATAGAGTTTGAAGTGAAAGCACACGTGTAGTTGCTGCTGAGTACCCTTGTAAATAAAACTAAAAGTTTCCACCTCAGGAGTGTCTGTGGGTCAACTCTATCAGCCACCAACTCAGCCACCACTCACAACAGGCGACTTGATTGAAGTATATAAGATTGACAAGGTGGACGTGGAAAGGGTGTTTTTTCTTGTGGGTGACTCCAGAACTAGGGGGCACTGTTTTAAAATTAGGGATTGCCCTTTAAGAACAGGGGTGAGGAAAAATGTTTTCTCTCTGAGGATTGTGCAATCTTGGAACTCTCTGCCTCCAAAGGCAGTGGAGGCAGAGTCATTGAATATTTTTAAGGCAAATGTAGATAGATTATTGTTAGGAAAGGGACACAAAGGTTATCAGAGGTAGGTGGGAATGTGGAATTCGAAACACAAACAGATCAGCCATGATCTTATTGAACGGCAGAAAAGATTTGAGGGGCCGAATGGTCTACTTCTGCTCTTATTTCATGTTCGTATATGTCACATGGAAAAACGTGAGTTTGATTAGGAAGAGCCAGCATAAATTTCTAAGGGAAAATCATGTTTAACTAACTTGCTGGAGTTTTTTGAAGAGGTAGCAGAGAGGGTTGATGAGGGTAATGCTGTTGATGTGGTGTACCAGGACTTCCAAAAGGCATTTGATACAGTGCCGCACAACAGATTAGTGAGAAAAGTTATAGCTCACGGAATAAAAAGGACAGTAACAACGTGGATACTAAATTGCTGAGTAATTGGAAACAGCGAATAACAGGTGGCCTGGGGGTGGGGGCATTCGGGTGGTTCAGCGGGCGTGGTGTGTGCAGTCAGGGAGAAGGGGTCAGGCAGTCTGGAAGTGAGTGTAGTTCGATGGAGGAGGTTGAGCAGATCAGGGGGTTTTGCAGTCATGTGGTGGGGGTGGGAGGAATGGTGTGCGGGCAGGGGCATGCAGTTATGGGGTGGCTCAGGTGATCCAGGGGAGAGTACAGTCAGTGGGGAGTCAGGTGGTCTGTGGAGCTGTGCAGTCAATAGGGGGAGGTGTGCAGTCGGGGGTGGGGGGATAGGGTGCAGTTGGGGGGTTGCTGTTCAGGGGGTCCCATGGGGGCCAAGGGTGTGGGGGGTTCCCGTGGGGTGTTGGGGGGTGTCGTGGGGGATTGGTGGGGAGGTGAGTACAATAGTTATCCAGAGTTAGAAGTGGTTTTAATTCTTCTAACTTTTTCAGGGCAACTATTTCTGTAAGGCAGTTGGATAAAATGTGAAACTTGCGATTTAAATTACATTTTTGGACGGTTCCCAGTGCAGGGCAATTGCCCACTGGAAATCTGAACTTCCTGGGCAATTGCCAATCAATCCTTGCCTGGGAACCTCCGGGGTCAGTGGGTGGGGGGAGGGGGCTGCAAGTGTGGTGGTGTGGGTGTTCCCCAGTGCATCCCGATGCACCTCCCTGGAGTTTGGAAGTTTGGAGCCTTTCTGTATCTTCCTCCATGAAGACAGACATAAAGTGATTATTTAGTTTCTCCTCCATTCCCTATTCTCCATTATAAATTCTCCTGTCTCCACCTGTAACGGGTTCACATTTGTCCTTGCTAATCTTTTCCTTTCCACATACCTAAAGAAGCTTTTATGGTCCACCTTCATGCTAGTTTGCATTCATATTCTCTTTTCCCTCTCTTCATCAGTTTCTTAGTCCTCCTTTGCTGGATTCTAAATTTCTCCCAATGCTTGGGCTTACCACTTTTTGTGCAACCTTATAAGCCACTTCCTTTGAGCTAATGCAATCATTAACTTCTTTTGTTGGCCAAGGTTGATTTACCTTTCATGTGGGTGTTTGTCTCTTGGAGGAATGTATATTCGTTGTAGACCATGTAATACTACTTCAAATATTTGTATTGCTTGTCTACTATCAAATACTTGCCATTATGTGTCTACCATCAAATCTTTTAATAGTTTTCCAAATCCACCATAGACAACTTGCCCCTCATCCCTTCATAGTTTCCTTTGTTCAGATTTAATACCCACCCTAGTTTCAGAATGAACAGAATATCACTTTCATACTTAATGTCAAATTAAGATGTTAGCAACAACCTGTTAAGAAAGTCTACACCTCCTGAGGCACTGTTGCTCCAACACATTGAAGAAACTAATCCTCTGCTGTATACCCTGTTCTGAGGGTATTGCCTCATTCGAACTGCAGCTCTGTATCCATCCTCTCTGTCTTGTGGTGCAGCATGTAATTGGGGAGAGGGCAGTTGCTGTTGCTCCTGCTGCTTTTGATATTGCTGATGTTGGTGATTTCTGGTCCTCTTGTTCCTCATCAGGGGTCCAGCATAGAGCTATATAAGCTGCTCCCATGCTTCAGTGAAGGCTGACAGCAGGAAGGTGCAGTTAAAGATGAGTAAAATACAAGATAGGCGAAATGACTTCCAACATGTTGGAAATCATCAGCAAAATGGTCAAATCACATTCTCAGAAGAAATCCTATAAGTACAAGCCTTTCACATAGGCAAGGAATCATCTGTGCAGTGTCAGTTTTTTAAAAAAAAGCTCTCCAGCTTATCAATTTCACTGAGAATGAATCTCTGCTGTGCTCTCACTTTAGGTACCATGGGGAGATGTACACAGCTTGGAAAGCCTGTGCTCAGGTTAATGTCAGAATGAATTGCCTCTTAACATATTTAAATTAGAGACCTGACATTTCCAAGGGTGTTTCCTGTGTACCTCCAAATACACCCAAGTAAAAGTTGGAAGCAAGCAGGATCATGTCAGGTTTCCAACACGCTGGCATTTTGGAGGCATTTAACCTTCCACTGCACTAGAACCTGCCCCCCACATTTCCAGTTAGAATTCTGCCCTTTACGAAGTATGTCAAGACCTAGAAAGTGTGACAAAGGAGATTTATCAAGGTGATACAATGCATAAGGGACTTCATTTGTGTGGTGAGATTGGAGAAGTTAAAATTGTCCTCCTTAAGAAAGAGAAGGTTAAGGGTATACCTAATTATAAGGAGTATAGATGGAGCAAGTTGGAAGAAACTGCTTCTTCTGGCAAGTGGATCAATTAGCAAAGGTCATAGCTTTAAAATTATTAGCAAAAAGTATATATATATATATATATGTATGTATAGGAGGATGGGGCCATGGGTAGAATCTTACTGCTGATTGGTCAGGTTATTATGTTTGTAATAGGCCAGTGGACATTAACTTTCTTGCTGCTGATTGGTCAACTGTGTAGAATGGATGGTAATGTGTTTTTTGAGTAAGCGTAACCAGATGTCACTGAAGAGAAGTCTTTGAGTATGATATGGTGTTGGCAGATCTCTGCGTCCCGTACAGTGCATGATGAATGGGATAAGTCTAGCGTTGGACCATTGTATGTTGCCTGTTCACTCTATTTGAAGCAGGTTTGATGTTCCTTTAGTCTAGTTTGTCGGCTACAATCTGCAACAATGTAGATGAGTTGACAATCGCATGGCACGATGTAAATTCTTTAATGTAAGATAGTTTCTTGACTCCCTTTTGAAAGGTGTGATCTTGTGAATGGAATCCATTAAGTTGAAGTATAGACTTAAGATCTTGTAGATGTTTCCTTGAAATAAATGATAATAGTAAAATAATGGTGCACTCTTAAAATCAGCACAGAAGGAAGCTATTCATCCCACTCTTTGAAAGGTCTGCTGCATTTAGACCCACATTCCAGCTTTTTCCCCAAAACCCTGCAAATTAGACACCTCCAAGTACATCTCCAATTGCTTTTTGAAAGTTCTTGTGGAATCTGACTCCATCATCCTTTCAACGGAGTGGAGCCTCTTAGATGACTTGTGTCAGACTTCTATGTCTGTTGACTTGTGTATACATTGTAGTCTGTGCAAGCCAGAATTGATGAGCGAGAAGCTGACTCTTGTCTTAGTGGATGTAGCTGTCATGAAGTGAGTAACAGGTGAGCGTGTCTTGATCGCGTGTGAAGGGAATCCATTGAGATGAAGTATAGGCTTCATATGGCTAAGTTTTTTTGCAGATGTTCATTGCAACTGATAGAGTAGGCTCTTATAATGAGAATGTTGGAATCCAAAACTTCGAAGCCTATCAATTCTTCTAAGGAACTCCTTTAATGTAACAACTGCTCTTATTCCATGTCATTTTACTATTTTTTTTTTCATTTTTTGAATGGTTAGCACAGAAGGAGCCCATTTGGCCTATCTTGTTTGTGCCAGCGCTCTATCAAAGCAACTCATCCAGTCCCACTTTTCCTGTAGTGCCTCTAATGTTTTCTCTTCAGGTACTTATCCTATTTCCTTTTGAAAGTAATGATTTAATCTACCTTCACCACACTCTCAAGCAGTGCATTCCAGATCCTAATCACTCGCTACATAAGACAATTTTTCCTCATGTGATTTTTGGTTATTTTGACATTCACCTTTATCAGTGTCCTCTGGTTCTTGACCCTTCTACCATAAGGACCAGTTTCTCCCTATCCATTCTGTCCAGAACACCCATGACTTTGAATCAAATCTCCATCAAATCTTCTCTCAACCTTCTCTTCGCTAAGGAGAACAGCCCCATCTTCTCAAAACCATCCTCGTAGTCTCTCATCCTGGAAATATTCTTGCAAATCTTTTCTGCACCTTTTCTATTGCCTTCACATCCTTCCTAAAATGTAGTGGCAGAATTGGACACAATACTCCAGTTTAAGACAAGCAGCTGTTTACATATTATCCAAATTAGTGACTTAGGTGAAGGGTGTGAGAGTGTGTTGTGGCCAAATTTGCCAACGATACAAATATATTTAGGAAAGCAAGTTGTGAGGGGAACACAAAGAGTCTGAAAAGGGATATTAAGCGAGCGGGCAAAAGTTTGGCAGAAAGTGTATAATGTGGGAAAATGTGAATTTTGCATTTTAGCAGTAAGAATAGAAAAACAGAATATTATTTAAACAGGGAGACTGCAGACTGCTATGATACGGATGGATCTGGGTGTCCTTGTAAATGAATCACAAGAAGTTAGCATGCAGGTGCAGCAAGTTACTAGGAAGGCAACTGAAATGTTGACCTTTGTTACAAAGAGGTGGTATATAAGAGCAGTGAAGTCATGCTACAACTGCACAGGGCATTGGTGAGATCACACCTAAAGTATTGCATGTGGGTTTGGTCTCTATATTTAAGGAGAGAAATACTGGAATTGGAGACAGTTCAACGAAGGTTTACTAGGTTGATTCCTCTGTTGAAGGGATTGTCTTCTGAGGAAAGGTTGTGCAGATTGGACCTATGTTTCATGGAGTTTAGAAGAATGAGAGGTGATCTTATCGAAACGTGTAAGATTCTGACGGGGCTTGACAGGGTACGAGGATGTTTCCCCTTGTGAGTTTCAAAATAAGGGGTCTCCCAATTAAGACAAAGATGAGGAGGAATTTCTTCTCTCAGAGGGTCATTAATTTTTGGAATTCATTACCCCAGAGAGCAGTGGAGGCTGGGTTATTGAATAGTTTCAAGGCTGAGTTACGTAGATATTTGATCAACAAGGGATTCAAGAGTTATGGGGGACAGGCAGGAAAGTGGCATAAAGGCCACAATCAGATCAGCAATAATCTTATTGAATGGAGAGCAGGCTCCATGATGGCGGGGTGGGAAGTGGTGGGGGGCAGTGGAATGGCCTACTCCTCCTTCTATTTCTTATGTTTTATAAAGGTTCACCAGAACTTCCTTGCTTTGGTAGCCTATGCCCTTATTAATAAATCTGAGGATGCTATTTGCTTCATGAACTGCTTTCTCAACCTGTTCTGCCATCTTCAATGACCTCCACAATGGAAACCCGGCAGTTGTAGCTATTTTGTATTTCGGATTTTTTTAAAATTGCTGAGATGGGCCTCAAGGTTCATGCTGCAGCTCATTCTGTGCTGGAGGGAATTCTGTTGGTTCTCCACTGAGTCCACCTACCATCCTTAATTGAGGTGTCAGCTGTGGCTCAGTTCAAAGCACCCTCGCCTTTGAATCAGAAGGTTGTGGGTTCATGTCCCACTCCCGGAAACCAAGAACTGTGAATGTACTCGAAAGAGTTACATGCGATCTGTTGATAACTCGAAAGAGTTACCATCCTTAATTGAGGTGTCAGCTGTGGCTCAGTTCATAGCACCCTCACCTTTGAGTCAGAAGGTTGTGGGTTCATGTCCCACTCCAGGACTTTGAACAAAAAAAAAGTCAAGAACTGTGAATGTACTCGAAAGAGTTACCATCCTTAATTGGATGATGAGCACATTTTCTAGCCACTAAATGGTCAATCAAGGCAAAATCACTGCTGGATGACTGCTCCTGACACAGTATGGGGCCATAATACCCATTGGAGTTTGTCCTGATCCAAAATGCAAAAGCCTACACCTTATCTTACCTGAACACCGTATTCACGAATATTTAATACCCAGTCTTGCCCTTATTTGAGCCAGGTCTACATTATCACCACAGCATCATATTCTCACTTGGTTATCTGCACCTGCAGCTCACCAACCTTATTTACCATACTTCACACTTTCACTTATATGCACAGTAAACCTAATTTGGACCTCATTGCGTTCCCTCTTCTCTGAGCCCACTATTTCTTATTCTAGTACTATTTGTCTCTACCAATTCTTTACACACCTTGTTTTCCTCTATAAAGTAAGCTCCTGGTTCCCATTCTCCTACCAAGTTAGTTTAAACCAGCACCAACTGCACTAGCAAACTGCCCCACAAGATCATTGTCCTGGCTCTGTTCGGGTGCACCCCATCCAGCCTTTCCAAGTCCCATCGCCCCAGAACCAGTTCTACTCTTCCAGAAATCGAAGCCCTCCCTCCAGGATCACGTCTCCAGTAATGTCTTCATCTGCTCTAACCTCCTATTTCTTATACTCACTAGCACATGGCACCCAGTCTAATTGGTCCTCCATGCTGGTTTCTCTCTTAGCTTCCAAAAATCTGCCTTCAGGACATCATCCCTTTTTCTACCTGTGTCATTGGTACTAATACACGATCACACGGCTGTTCACACTCCCGTGCTCAGAGTATTCTGTAGCCACTCAATGGCAGCCTTGAGCCCAGCACCATGGAGGCAACATACCATACTGGATTCATATCTGCAGCTGCAGAAATACTTGTCTATTCCCCTAACTATAAAATCCAATATTACGATTGCTCTCAGAGTCTTCCTTCTGTTTTCCCCCATTATCCCTCCTCCCCTCCCCACCATTCACATATAGCTGAGCCAGCCATGGTTCTGTGGACTTGGCTCCAAGTGCATTCCACTGTGGAACCATCCTTCACACCAGTCTTCAGAACTGACTATTGGTTGGGGGGAAAGATACACTAAGGGGACTCATGCACCAGCTGCCGGGTTCTCTTTGACTCCCTGGTTCCTTCTCTGCCTGCATTAACTTCAGCTGCAGGGTGACCACATCCGGAAATGTGCTATTCACCAAACTCTCAGCCTCACAGATGCACCAACTGTCACTTAAATTCTGAAACCCAGAATTCAAGCTAAATTTAAGAGTTAAATAAATAATGATTCAACAGCTTCTCACCAATCAGCTGCTTTCCTTGTGCTTACATCACTTTATTTTATAGGGAGTTAACTGAAATGTTTTACCACTTATTATCTATATTTCTCAGATTTTAATTACTGAGAAATTTAGATCCCTTTAACGTTGCTCTCGCTTTCTATTTAATTTTAACTTTATCCATATAATTAATTAGTTAATTGAACTATGGTTGCAATTATATGATGAATTATAAAATTAGCTTTAGTTTTATACTTACTAGTTATCTAGTCTTATTTTATAGTTGATTAATTTAAATTAAATGAGAAACTTACCATATATTCACTACATAATTCCACGTCTTGTGGCATCACTTCATGGAATTCCCCACCACTCACCACTATACAGACTCCATTCACAGCCTCGTTCTCTGACTGCTCCACCCCAGGCCTACCTGAACTCTAAAGAATAGGTAACACATAATATATGGTGTTAAGCAAGAGAGAAACTGTCATTGCAGAAGACTTCTATCTTACCTCAAACAGGAAATACTCCTCTGTATATCTAATATGCCTCTGGGTAAAAAGAGTAACATGAATTAAAGATCAACCTTCTATTAGTTTTGGATTAGCTATATAATTGAAAGGCCATTTCTTTTTCTAAGTTTTCAGGATATAACCAAGATACAATTCCATGGGGGTAATCTGTTTTAGCTGAGTTCATTCACCTTATGTTGTTGTCTCTATTCAGATGTTCATTATGTGACAGGCTTAATTGATTTTTGAAGAAGTTAATGTATACAAGATTACAAAAACAGGGAAATAGGAAAATCTTTATCTCGAATCTGACCTACAAGAGAGGGAGACAGTTGCATATGGCAATTTTAATTGTCTGAAAAGAATCCATTTATTTTTCAAATGAGATCTGCTTGGACTTCAAAGGGAAGACAGAAATATAATCAGGCAGAAGCCCTATATTCTTCAGTTCCATGCCTTACATTACCTATTCTTTGTGAGGCAATTAAAGAGGAGCTCCAGGGAGTCAGTGTTCACATGGCATATAATGAGAGACTCAATTGGAGCTATTGAAAAAAAGCTACTAAGATTTTAAGCTCTTTATTGTTTTTAGTTAAGTATTGTACTGTTGGTTACTTGCTTTATGCTTCTTCTGTATGATTTCTTGCAAATAAATTGGAGTGGTTTAGGCTGATTGCAACAATCTGATTTTGTTATATTTACCATCTTTCAGGGTGGATGAGAATCTTGTGTGCAATACATATTGGCTCAGATGCATAATCCTGTGGTGCAAAAGTAATTGTTAATCCAGTGGTGTTATATCTATTCACAATATGCATAAGGGTGCAAGTGTTAGGAGTCAGGCTTCAACCCACAACCTTCAATCTCACAGAGAAGCACAATACCGTTCAGCCAGGGTTTATACATTGCTAACAAAAGAATGAAGCTATTTGTGAAATGAAAAAAAAGTTAAATTTTTTCTAAAAATTATGGCCAGATGAAAGCTGCACATGATGCACCAATTGCAATTGGGGAAATGTCACAGAATGTTGTACAGAACGTGACTGGAAGACAAAATTGATTGTTACTTCTAAAACCGTAACTGGATACAGTAATATTTATCCCTGAACCACAACTGCTAGACCCGATTATCTGGTCGTTATTTCATTGCTGTTTGTGGGTTTTTGCTGTGTACACGTTGGTTACTGCTTTTCATATGTTACAACAGTGAGTTCATATCAAAAGTTTTTCATTGACTGTAAAGCACTTTGGGACATGCTGAAGCCATTAAAGGCACTATATAAATGTAAGTCTTTTTCCTTAGTGCAATTTAACAAGAGCACTATACAACTTGAACACAGTTTCTTCTGATACCTTTTATGCTGTTATGTAGTTCAGCATGCATTTAGCTTTGTTGATCTGCTATGAGTGAACAAGTTGAGCATTTTGTCTACTGGATTTAGTTACATATCAACATACGAATTAGGGGCAGGACTAAGCCACTTTGGCTCCTCGAGCCTGTTCTGCCATTCAATAAGATCATGGCTGATCTGACCTCACATTCCTGCCTACCCCCGATAACCTTTCACCCTCTTGTTAACCAAGAATCTATCGAACTCTAACTTTAAAATATTCAAAGACTCTGCTTCCACCGCCTTTTGAGGAAGAGAGTTCCAAAGACTCACTATTTGTGAGAGAAAAAATTTCTCCACATCTCTGTCTTAAATGAGTGACCCCTTATTTTTAAACAGTGACCCCTAGTTCCAGATTCTCCCCAAAGAAGCATCCTTTCCACATCCACCCTGTCAAGACTCCACAGGACCTTAAAGGTGTCAATCAAGTAGCCTCTTACTCTTCCAAATTCCAGTGGATACAAGTCTAACCTGTCCAACCTTTCCTCATAAGACAACCCGCCCATTCCTGATATTAGCCTAGTAAACCTGCTCTGAACTGCTTCTAATGTATTTACATCTTTCCTTAAATAAGGAGACCAGTACTGTACACAATACTCCAGATATGGTCTCACCAATGCCCTATACAACTGAAGCATAAACTCCCCACTTTTGTAATCAATTCCCCTCACAATAAATGATAACGTTCTATTAGCTTTCCTAATTACTTGCTGCAAATGCCTACTAGCCTTTTGTAATTCATGCACTAGGACACCCACATCCCTCCGAATCTCAGAGCTCTGCAATCTCTCACCGTTTAGATAATAAGCTTCTTTTTTACTCTTCCTGCCAAAATGAACAATTTCACATTTGCCCACATTATACTCCATTTGTCAGATCTTTGCCCACTCATTTAACCTATCTATATCTCTTTATAGCCTCCTTGTGTCCTCTTCACAATTTACCTTCCTTCCTATCTTTGTGTCATCAGCAAATTTAGCAACAATCCCTTTGGTCCCTTCATCCAAGTCTTTATAGAAATTGTAAAGAGTTGAGGCCCCAGCACAGATCCCTGTAGCACATCACTCGTCACATCCCGCCAACCTGAAAAAGAACAATTTATGCCAACTCTCTGCTTCCTGTTAGCTAGCCAATCTTCTTTCCATGCCAATATGTTACCCCCTACACCATGAGCTTTTATTTTCTGCAATAACCTTTGTTGTGGCACTTTACCATATACCTTCTGGAAATCTAATTACAGTAGAGCCACCACTTCCCCCTTTATCCACAGCACATGTGACTCCTTCAAAGAACTCCAATAAACTGGTTAAACACAATTTTCCTTTGACAAAACCAAGTGGACTCTGCCTGATTGCCTTGAATTTTTCTAAGTGCCCTGCTATGACATCTTTAATAATAGCTTCTAACATTTTCCCTATGACAGATGTTAGGCTAACTGGCCTATTGTTTCCTGCTTTCTGTTTCCCTCCTTTTTTGAATACTTGCTATTTTCCAATCTAATGGAACCTTTCCCGAATCTAGGGAATTTTGGAAAATTAAAACCAGTGCATCAACTATCCCACTAGCCACTTCTTTCAAGACCTTAGGGTGAAATCCATCCGGATCTGGGGATTTGTCAGCCCACAGCCCCAACAATTTGCTCAATAATACTTCCCTGGTGATTGTAATTTTCCCGAGTTCCTCTCTCCCTTCTAGTTCCTGATTTACAGCTATTTCCAGGATGTTACTTGTGTCCGCTATAGTGAAGATTGAAGCAAAATACCTGTTTAATTCATCCACCATCTATCTACTTTCCATTATCAATTCCCCAGACGCACTCTCTATCGGACCAATGCTCATTTTGTTAACTCTTTTCTCATTTAAATATCTATAGAAACTCTTACCATCTGTCTTTATATTACTAGCTAGCTTTCTCTCCAACTCTAATTTTTCCCTCCTTATTAATCTTTTTGTCATCTTTGCTGTGTTTATATTCTTTCCAATCTTCTGACCTGCCACCAGTCTTTGCATAATTGCATGCTTTTTCTTTAAGTTTAGTTAACCACGATAGTGGGCGCCACCCCGCCCCCCAGAATTTTTCCTTTCTCATTGGAATGTATATACTCTGTGCATTCTGAAATATCCCTTTAAATGTCTGCCACTGAACCTCTATTGGCTTATCCCATAACCTCATTTGCCAGTTCTCTTTAGCTAGCTCTGCTTCATGTCCTCATAATTGCCCTTATTTAAGTTTAAAAGCAAAGTCTTGGACCCACTCCTCTCTCCTTCAAAATTAATGTAAAATTCAATCATATTATGATCGCTGCTGCCGAGGGGTGCCTTCACTTGGAGGTCATCAATTAATCCTATCTTGTTGCACAATACCAGGTCTAGTATAGCCTGCTCTCTGGTTGGCTCCAGAATGTGCTGTTCTAAGAAGCTATCCTGAAAACATTCTATGAACTCCACATCTACACTACCTTTGCCCAACTGATTTTGCCAGTCTATATGTAGATTAAAATCCCCAAAATTATTGTTGTACCTTTCTGACAATCTCCCATTATCTCTTTTTTTATACTCTGTCCTACTGTGTAGTTACAATTAGGAGGCCTGTACACCACTCCCACAAGTGACTTCTTGCCTTTATCATTCCTCATCTCAACCCAAATTGCTTCTACATCCTGGTTTCCTGAACTTAGGTCATCCCTCTCTCATGTGTTAATACCATCATTAATTAACAGAGCCACTTCTCCACCTTTTCCTAACTTCCTGTCCTTCCTATATGTCATGTACCCTTCAATACTCAGGTTCAAATTCATTTAGCAGGATGATATTCCTATAATCCCCATAACTAAAAGCCTTTGGGGTGAAATCTCTCCTTGGCCTTGTACCTCCTTATTTCTGAAATCACTTTCAACCCTATAAGCCGGCAAGATCTCTACATCCATCCGATTCTGTCCTTTTGCACAACTCCAACTTCCTTCACTAAAGTAAAAGTAAAATACTGCGGATGCTGGAAATCTGAAATAAAAACAGAAAATGCTGGAAAAAACTCAGCAGGTCTGGCAGCATCTGTAAAAAGTGAAACAGATTAACGTTTTGAGTCCACATGACTCTGCCGTATGGCTCTGAAGAGTTTTTCCAGTATTTTCTGTTATTATCCCAACTTCCTTCACCCAGTATTGGCAGCCATGACATCAGCTGTCTAGGGAACACATCTTGCAGGAATGCTTGTTCCTATCTGTCCAGATACCTCACATCCCCCTCTGAGCAACCAATACTTACACTCATCCTCATCCTCTTCCCTTCTTGCACCCATGTTTCAAAGTCACCCTCCACAAATGTTGTCCTTTCTTTCTGCATAAGCCATTATGAACACATACCTCTCTGCTTTCTCTCCTTGCAGGAAAAGAGAACACACAACTTGGTTAAAGACAGAGGCCTTTTGGCAGAGGGGGGCTTGAAGGGGATGCGATTTGGAGGGTGTGGCCTTCAAGTGACAGGCACTTTATTGGCCAGTGGCAATGTAATGCAAGTCCACCTGCTCCGCTGGGAAGAAGGTCTTGTTCCAGGAAGCTGCAGGTGTCAGCAGCGACCTGCCGTAAGATGCTGAGCCTCCTGAGGCACTGGTGCTCAGAAATATCAAGACAGTTGATCCTCTGCCTGTAGACCCTGTATTGGGGTCTCGCTTCCTTCCAGCTGAATCTCAGTGTCCATCCTATCTGTTGTGTGGAGCGACATGTGGCTGAGGAGAAGCAGCTGCTGCTGCTGTTGCTTCTGCTGGTGATGGTGCTGTTGGCGATCAGAGGTAAAAGGTGGAACTGCATAAACTGCTCCTATGCTGTAGTGAGGGCTGGCAACAGGAAAATGCAGCTGAAGGTGAGTGAACTGCATGAGAGGAGTACCTCCCAAGGAGTTGGCCAGAGACAATCTGAGAGAAGATGGGCTTTGAGCGGCAGTTTCTTGCCTGCCAATGGCTGAAGTTCCCCAGTGTAACTGACCAAAGACTTCATAGTTTGTCATTTTCATTGAAAAAACTGTACCCACTGTGCACACACCTTGGTGAACATGGTAAGTTGCGAACAGGTCAGGAAACAGGTAATCTGACTGGGAAAATCAGAATTGAGGGTTCTTGATTGGCATTTTAAATAGCTGAATTACTTATCTGACAGACCTAAGGGGTTCCTTGATCTTGACCTCAATCCCACCCCAGTGACAGCCGGAACAAATTGGGACCGACTCAATGTCACTTTTAGGGGATTTAACTCTTTGCTCTTACTCAGGTCTGCCTCCCCTGTCTGGAAAAATACACCCACCATCTCCACATCCTGTCCTTGGAAACTACTACCTCATGAACTGCCTCAATCTCCTCTCCATAGTCTTTAATTGTGCTGCCACCTCACAAATCCATGCCCATCTGTCCTGCAGCCCCATGTTTGAATCCCTCTAATCAGGTTTCTGCCCCTACATTGAAACAAATGGGTGTGCAATCACAACTTAAGTGGACGATCCAGCAAGGGTGAATGATTCTGTTGTGCTGGCCTTATAATAATATGCAGATGAATTACAATGAGGTTCCCGATGTCCAATGGCGGGAAACGCAGCCCACCATTGATGGGCCAAGTGGACGGTCGTAAACTGGCTTCACAATTCTTGTTTCTTGTGCAACTTTGGTTTTCATTGCTCCACTTTTGGTACCCGTGCCTTCAGCTGCCTAGGCATTGAGATCCACAATTCCCTCCCTAATCTTTCCATCTTCATACTTCACTTTCCTTGTTTAAGTTAAAGAGTCATGATGGCACAGAAGAAGGCCATATGTCTCTGTAGAGCAATCCAATCAGCCCTATTCTCCCACTCTTTCCCATAGCTCTGTTATTTTATTTCTCTCAAGTGGCCATCCAATTTCCTTTTTGAAATCATGCATCATCTCTGCTCCCACCACCCTTGTAGGCAGCGCGTTCCAGGTCATTACCACTCACTATGTAAAAAAGTTCATCCCTACACACACATCTCCTCCCCACCCACCAATTGCCTGCCCAAGCCTTAAATCTGTGTCCCCTAGTGCTTGTAATAGACACATTTTTTGGTCTCTCAGGGAATCAAGGGAAATGGGGAGTGGAACTGCAGCCGAAGATCAGCCATGTTCACATTGAATGGCGGAGCACGCTGCAAGGTCTATTTGGTCTACTCCTGCATCTATTTCTTATGTTCTTACGTTCCTGTACCATCAGCTCATGGGAACAACTTTTCTTTGTTTACCTCACCTAACCTATCATAATATTATATGCCTCGATCAAATCTTCGCCCAATCTCCTTTGCTCTAATGAGAACAACCCCAGCTTCTCCAACTTAAACTTGTAACTAAAATCCCTCATTCCCAGAACCATTCTTGTAAATCTTCACTGCACCCTGTCAAGGACTCTCATGTCCTTTCTGAAGTGTAGTGACCAGAACAAGATGCAATACTCCAGTTGTGGCCTAACTAGAGCTTTTTACAGTCTCCGTAAAAATTACATGCTTTTATCCTCCTTCTACTTATGAAGCCCAAGATTCCAAATGTTTTGGTAACTGCTCTTTCAATATGTCCTGCCTTCTTCAAAGATCTATGCATATCAGCCCCATGTCACTCTGCCTCTGTATAGTCTTTAAAATTGTGTGATTTATATTGTCTCTCCCTATCCCTTCTCTCAAAATGAAATACCTCACATTTCTCTCTATTAAATTCCATCTGCCACTTGATTGCCCATTATCATCCTCACTATCAACCACATCTCCAAGTTAGGAATCATTGCCAAATTTTGAAATGTTATTCTCTATTCCAATATCCAAGTCATTTGTATATATCAAATAAAAAGTGATTCTAGCACTGAACTTTGGGAACATCACAGCCTACCATCCTCCAGTCTGAAAAATAACCATTTGCTACAACTTGCTGGCTTCTGTTCTGAAGCCAATTTTTAATTCAAGCTGACCACTGACTGTCCTATTCCATGAGCCTCAGTTTGTTCACCAGCTTTTATTTAGTACTTTGTCAAATGCTTTCTTAAAAATCCATGCAGACAATATCCATTACATTCCCTTCATCAACCTTCTCTGTTACTTCATCAAAAATGCAATTAGATTAGTCAAGCACAATCTGCCTTAACAAATCTGTGTTAACTCAAAGCTCTCCGAATGCCTGTTGATTTTTTTCACTGATTATTGTTTCTAAAACCTTACCCCACCACTGATGTTAAATTGGCCAGCCTGTAGTTACTTGGAATGTCCTTACACCCTTTCTTGAATAAGGGTGTTGCATTTGCCACTCTCAAATCCTCTGGCACCTGCCCCCATATCTAGAGAAGATTATGGCAAGCCCTTCCATTATCTTCATTCCCACTTCCTTTAGCTACCTTGAATGCAAACCATACAGAATAGGCGATTTATCCACTCAAAGCATTGCCAACCTTTCCAATGCATCTTGCTATCAATTTTCACCCCAGAGTAACTCTTTAAAAACTACCTCATTAAGCAAGGTTTTGGTTTCATGTGCTAAAATCTCTTTGCTTTTTCTCAAATTTGTCTTATAACACACTTGTGAAATGGCTTTTTGCTGCATTAAACATGCTACATAAATGCATATTGTTGATGCAAATGGTTTATCATTAATGAAAATTATACACAAAGATACAGAAAGCCCAGATGGAAGCTCACCAACAATGGTCCAATTAGTGAGACTTTTGTATTATTTGTTTTGTTTGATTTGTTTTGTTTATTTTGTTTGAGATTATGAAGCACCCTGACAAAAGAAAAGGCACTCACTGTATTACCAGTCTTCAAGAGGGCCGCAGGGATAATAATAAGGAATAAAAATCTTGGTTCAACTGAAAGACAGCACAGTAGAATATCCATGGTTAAGAAGAGGGTGTGGTCCCTGATAATCTGCTGTAATTTCAATAGGAACAGAAGAGAAATTATATAAATGGCCATTTGCAATGGAACTATGCCAAAATTATGGTGTACAATTGGTAGAACAGCAGCATAACTGTCAAGCATATCTGACTGCTGCATTCCATCAGTATCTATTGAACTGCCAACTTAAATTATGTGCTCACATCCTGGAGTAGCAGAGATTTGGGGCCAGATTTTTGCAGATTTGGGCTGACACGCAAGGCCTTTAAAAGTGTGAATGAGACCCAATTCTGGGATTCCTGCCCCCATTCCCAGCACCATAATTTTCACCAGTGCAGAAGGGAGCGGGTAGCAAGCCTGTACCCTGCACACCTGACCTAGCTGGTTCTACTGTGGGGCTAGGCATCTGATATCCCCCCCACCCCTTGGTTTTTGTGGAATCTGGCCAGCTTCTTGAGAATTTGTGGTTTACAGTGCTGTGTTTTTCTTGTGTTTACCATCAAATAAACATCAGTGCACCAATCACGCATAAAGGATTTGGTTAACACACAAATATCTAAGTTAATTTATTGGTGTTGAGAAGTTGGTAGTTGTCTTACAAAGTTGGAGAATTTATATAAATGCTTCGCCTGTTTGATTCCTCAAAACAAACTAAGACAAAGGCCAGGAATTTCCAGCCCTGCCCGCCACCAGGATCTTCTGGTCCCGCCGAAGGTCAATGGACTTTTGGCTGGCCCTCCACATCCCCTGCGGCGGGTTTCATCATGGTGGGGCTGGAAAATCTCAGCCTAAGCCTGAATCACATGATACATTGCATCATTTCCCCTCTAGTAATGCATACAGAAAACATAACCACACCCACTTGACGGTGTACCACAACACATGACACCTCAAAGGAGTCATGAACCATATTTTTGGATTTGGGATCCTTTGAAAGGTATGTTTAAAAGATCTTAAATATGCCCTATCGTGGCTCTCAATTCCCCCTTCATGCCCCATGCCCCTTCCAAGCACCGATGCCACCTCTATACCCACATTCCACTTCCATGTCTCCATGCCTCTTCCAAGCCCCCTGCATCTTCGATGGCCCATTCACTCCATATGCTCTATGTACCAATGAGCCATATAGTAACAATGGCAAATCTTGAAATGATCATGCAAAAGCACCCATTTTGAAAATCTGCTTGAAATAAAAACTGCCACTCTTGCAACCTTATAAAAATGTCAATCAGCCATTGCCATTCATGGTTTCATTAACAGGAGCTTTACCACCTCCCCATCACACCTCTTAGTCTTGTCCAAATAAACATACAGACATTGACAAAAACATCAAAGAAAGAATAATGTGTTATAACTTCATAAGGATGTCAATTAATCAAAGCTAACATTCTACTTCAGCCCCTGCTGGGCTAATCTGTTCTGAGATGGTCCTTCTATCTTGGACTCTAGGCATGGGACTTGGTTAGTTCACAGACTGTACACATACTCTGGAATCTGCTGAACACTTTTTTATTAGTACTACATCTGAACAGGTTACAAAGTAAGCACATTACTCCTCAGCGTGGTGTTCCAACCGAGAGGGTTGACAGACTATGAAATGACTGAGTTGATGTCAGTGATACATCATTATCTACGTCATGCATTAGCAAACCCCATCTGTTAAACCTTTATATTACACCAACCTCAAACATGCTAGTTTTAACTTTTACTTTTCACAACAACATGACTCTACAGGCAGAACCATCTGATCCTGTTGGCAGCAGGCATTATGGTGGGCGTGAGCGGACAATTTGGCAAGAAGGCCAAGAATCAGTTTTACGGCGTCGTGAAGCACAGTTTACGATCGTCTGCTCCATCTGTCAATGACGGGTCGCATTCCCCACTGCTGCACATCAGGAACCTAATTTCAATACTTTAGCATTCATTATAAGTCCTGCTCACCGGAATTATCCCCCCATGCTGGATCATCCGGGCACGTCAGCGTGATTGCACGCCAACATGTTTCACAACTGTACATAAGCAACATGCACTTGCAAGCTGCACTTTGCTCAGATCTTTGAGGTTTGTTTGCCTACCTTGCTTCGAACAGCACTTGCAGTCATCAGCTCCAGGTTTTGCAGACAGCACCACATCACTTTTAGGGGGGCTCACTGCAGGTCTCTACCTACCAGACCAGTCGTAAGGCAAGGGTGGCTTTTCAACGGCTGCAGGGTTAGGCTTGCTTGGAGAAGAAGGAGAAGAAGCCTCAGGAAAGGCTGCAGGGTGAGGGCTGTACTGGGGAAGGGGGTTATCTCAAGGTGTGTGGGGGCACATTGATCTGTGGAAGTGGCCTCAAGGTGGTGAAGGCTGAGGAGGCAGTCTCCAGAGGAGATGAGTGCAGATGGAGATGTGAGGGTGTGTGTGAGAGAGTGAGTGGTGATGTCCCTTAAGCTGGCAGTGAGTGAGATGCCAGTGAATGTGTGATGGCCTTGTGAGCTTGAGAGTTTAGAGAGATGAGGTGGTTGCCTTACCCTGGCGGCAAGGATGAGATCATTCATCTTCTTTCTGCACTGGATGGTCAACCTCATAGGTGTAGTATTGACACTGACCACCACTAGCACTGCCTCTCAAGCTGGACTGGTGTCATTGCTGGACCTCCTACAGCCAGAGCCAGGATGGTAGACATCACAGCAGGCTTCCAAAAGGCATTCCAGTGACCGGTCACTCAACTCTTCTTGGCTTTCAGGGCCATGTCTTCACTGGAGCAGTCCTGGGCTGCAAGCATTGAGAACTGTGTGCAAGGCTGCAGTTTAGATATGGCTCCCAGAGTGAGGAAAGGTGAGGTAATGGCGTGGCGGGCGATTCAGAGGTTGCCCGCTAGCGAGACGGCCTGTTCCCTGTGGCTGCATAATTAATGAGGTGGGAAGCGGACAATATGGCGTGAAGACCCGCCATTGCGGCTGGCAGTAAAACATCGTTTTTCATGTCAACTACCGCACTTAGTGTAAATCTGGCACGATTCCGCTCTATGTCTTTTATTATTTACATTGCATTTCTGTAACTCCATTTTTATAACTACAAATTCTACCCAATTCCAACTCCTACTTTTGCCCTCCTCAAGTTACAGTACTGGGGGATTCAATCTCCCACAGTATTCTTGGCCCTTAGGGAAGATGTCTTGGAGACACAAGGACTTTCTTCTACACTGGGAGGACATCGTCATCTGCAGAATTGGACTTCAGCAGCATTGCTGGGAAGTAGAGTGTAGGTTGCAGGATGACTCAACTGCAAGGAGAAGAATGACTTTTCAATGAAATACTGATCCAGGAGACAAGAGTGAAGAGCAATGACCTTTGGATTCTCTGGGACTAAAAGAGAAGAACTCAGGGTGTCCTTAGGAACTTGTTGCTCCCTCGAAGCATGCTCCAGAAGACATTTAGAAGAGCTATGATATTCAGCTCCAGGGAAGACTGTCATAGCCATGTCATCAGCTGCTGTATTGATGACTGAAAAGGCATAGGAGATCCGAGGTGCCAATGAACTTAGACAGCAAAGGGAAAAAATGAGCAAATTCCTGTAGATTGTCAGGAACAGAGGAAATGATTTCCCAATGATATTTTGGAAGGACCATCTACTTTCTGTAGGCAGTGGTAAGAGAGTCACGCTTCTCTCTGTACGAGGTTGTTCCACACTTTGGGCACTGGGAAGAACTGCTGAGGATAAGGAGGGAAGAAGACTTTCAGCTGGGGTTGAAGTATGAATGTTAATTGATTTCCACTTCTAAAAGGTACCAGCTGTTGAGCAATGTGATCTTCTATGGACTCTGACATGGACTCAGGCAAAGTATTCTCTGTGGAAGACTCTTCATAGACAACAGGAGATAGGCTTGGCAATAAATTGTTAGGTTCAATGGAACAAAGGTCTGAATGCTGCTCAGCCACTAGAAACACAGCTGACACCTCCAATAAGACAACAGGGACTTTTCATGTGGTGCATCTATCAACTGGAAGGACGAGTCATCCTCTAGGGCCGCAACCTTGAACAGATCACTCAGTGCTGCAAGGGTTTCTTCCTTACCACTTTCCAGGGAGAGCCACTTCAGATCCAGCAGGTTTTCATGGGGATGGTCACCATCTGCTGTAGTGCCTTCTGTATCCACCACCTCTGACCTTACTTCATGAAGAACTGAGAGATTCATAACTTCAATCGCTGGCTGGGGTCTAGTGTATGGTGTCTCTGTGAAAGAAAGGAACTTGCTTCTGATTGTATAAACTTCCTCAGCTTCTGAAAGCTGAAGTTCCACTGGTTCTAAATAGAAGGTTGAAGATTGTTGCATGAAAGACAGTGAGTCACGCCACGTGATATCAAGAAATGGCTGAAGGCACTGGATACTGCAAAGGCTATGGGCCCTGACAATATTCCAGCAATAGTACTGAAGACTTGTGCTCCAGAACTTGCCATGCCCTGAGCCAAGCTGTTCCAGTACAGCTACAACAATGTGGAAAATTGTCCAGGTATGTACTGTACACAAAAATGCAGGATAAATCTAACCCATCCAATTACCACCCCATCAGTCTACTCTCCATCATCTATAAAGTAACGGAAGAGATCATCAACAGTGCTAGCAACTGGCACTTGCTTAGAAATAGCCTGCTCACTGACGCCCTGTTTGGGTTCTGCCAGGGCCACTCAGCACCTGACCTCATTATAGCCTTGGTTCAAACCTGGACAAAAGAGCTGAACTCCCGGGGTGAGGTGACAGTGACTGCGCTTGACATCAAGGTGTTTATTAGTACTACATCTAACTAGATTACAGAGTAGGCATGTTGCTCCTAAACGTGGTGTTCCAACTTCTCTCGAGAGTGTCTAAAACATGATAGGCCGATGGCAGTGGTACATCATCATCTAACATCGTACATTAGCATATCCCATCTGTTAGTCCTTTATATTACTTGAGCTAATCCATTGGTGAGTTTTGGAGCTCTGCCAAACAGTTACAATGAAGGTCATCTGGGAACTGTATCAACATAAACAGATGACTGAGATGAGGAAACATTTCTTCATCCCAGAAAGCTGGGGGTGTTCAGTCATTGAACTTATTCAAAATAGAAATCAATAGATTTTTGGATACAAATGGAGTCAAGGGATATTGTTAGAGTGCAGGGAGATGGAATTGAGGTAGAAGATCAACCAAGAACAGTATTGAATGGCACAGCAACCTCAAAGGGCTGAATGGTCAACTCCTGCTCATAATTTTTATCTTCTTACGTTCTCTGTTTAGACCTTATTTATAGCATTGTATTCAGTTGTGGGCACTGCACCTCAGGAAGGATATTTTGGCCAAGAAACATAGAAACTAGGAGCAGGAGTAGGCCATTCAGCCCTTCGAGTCTGCTCCGCCATTCATTATGATCATGGCTGATCATCCAACTCAATAGCCTGCTCCCGCTTTCTCCCCATACCCTTTGATCCCTTTTGCCTCAAAAGCTATAAACTCCTTCTTGAAAGCATACAATGTTTTGGTCTCAGCTACTTTCTGTGGTAACAAATTCCACAGGCTCACCACTCTCTGGGTGAAGAAATTTCTCTTCATCTCAGTCCTAAATGGTCTACCCCATATCCTCAGACGGTGGGTGTCAAGCAGATTCATCAGGATAATACCAGAGCTGAAAGGGTTAAGTTATGAAAACAGGTTGCATAGGCCAGGTTTGTATTCCTTTGAGTACAGAAGATTAAAGCATAGTCTAATCAAGGTCTTTAAAACAATTAAAGAGTTTATAGGGTAAAGAGAGAGAAACTATTTCATCTGGTGGAGGAATACAAAGTAAGGAGCGTAATTGTTACATTGGAGCTTTCAATGATATGTCAAGAAGCACTTCTGCACAGTGGAAATCTGGATGCCTCTCTCTCAAAAAAATTTGGTGAGAATACATCAATTGAAAATTCCAAAACTGAGATTGATAGACTTTTGTTAGGCCAGAATCTTAAGGGTTACAGGACCAAGGCGAGCAGATAGGGTTAAGATACAAATCAGCTATGAATAATTGAATGGCGGACAAAGCTTCAGTGAGCAAAGTACAAGAAGTGCTTCCACACCACATGGTGTCAATGGCAGTGAACATGTCAGGATAATCCTGCCTTCACAATACAGAGAAAGTCTAAGGGTAGAATTGTCCCAGATTTGTACTGAATGTGGTAGCGGGCGTGAAAAATTATGTTTTACCTGCCAGCCACAGTGGCAGGTTTTCGCACTGTATCGTCCATTTCCTGCTTCATTAATTATGCAGCCACAGGAAACATGCCATCTCACTGGCGGGTGGCCTCTGAATCGTCCGCCACACCAGTAGCTCGCCGTTTCCTCACCTTGGGTGCCATATCGAAGCTGCAGCCGTGCATACAGTTCTGAATACTTGCAGCCCAGGACTGCTCAGGGAAAGCCAAGAAGAGTTCAGCGACCCGTCACTGGAATGCCTTTTGGGGGTCCACCGTTCTGCCCTTCAACCCCACTCTAGCTGCAGGAGGTCCAGCAATCTCACTAGTCCAGCTTGAGAGACAGTGCTAGTGGTGGTCAGTGTCAATACTGCACAGAAGAGGGTGGCCATCCAGTGCAGAAAGAGGATGAATGATCTCATCCATGCCGCCAGGGTAAGGCAACTATCTCAGCACTCTAAACTCATACACTCACAAGGCTATCACACATTCACTGGTATCTCACTCACTGCCAGCTCAAGGGATATCACCGCTCATTCTCTCACACATACCCTCATATCTCCCTCTGGCCTCATCTCCTCTGGAGACTGCCTCCTCAGCCCTCACCATCTTGAGGCTACTTTCACAGATCAATGTGCCATCACATACATCTCGGGATACCCCCCTTCCCCAGTACAGCTCATACCCTGCAGCCTTTCCTGAGGCCACTTCTCCTCCCCCAAGCAAGCAAGTGAAAAGTCACCCCTGCCTTACAATTGGTCTGGTAGGTAGAGACTTGCCAGTGAGCCCCCCTAAAAGTGATGTGGTGCCTGCAAAGCCTGGAGCTGATGACTGCAAGTGCTGCCTGAAGCAAGGTAGGCAAACAAACCTCGAAGACCTAGTGAAGGGCAGCTTGCAAGTGCATGTCGCTTATGTACAGTTGTGAAACATGTTGGTGTGCACTCACGCTGATGCGCCCGGATGATCCAGTGTGGGGGGATAATTCCGGTGAGCAGGGCTAATAATGAGATGCTAAAGGATTGAAGTTAGGTTCCCGCCGCTGCATGTTGGGAAACATGGCCTGCCACTGACCAATTTTTGGCCTTCTCACCATATTGTCCACTTACACCCACTATGACAACTGCTGCCAACTGGACCATCCTCAGTGTAAGGGACAATAATGAATAAGGGGAGAGAAAACATTACATCATCAAATATGGAGGAAAGATATTCAACTATCAACAATGAAGTGTTGTCAGGTGAAATTCTTTTAAAGTCATAAATTCAGAAATGCAATAGTTTCCAATTTATTTTCTCAGTGAGAATAAACTTACCTTCTCTGTTAAACAATTTTATATTTTATCCAATATCCTAGATGGATAAAAAGGTAGGCTATGTCTAGACCGTAGTTCAAATCAAGTAAAAAAAAAAGGAACATAAAATGGAAAATTTGAAGGTGACATCAAATGGGTGAGTTAGAGAAGCTTGAGGCATAAATGGGCAGAGTTGGCAAAAGCTCAAGGTGGAAGCTAAATATTATTACTGTTACAGCATTACAGTGTTTTCATGCCAAACTACAAAATTATAATACACAGACCAACCAACCTGATTCCTCTTATTAGCAATTGTGCAAGCATTTTGTAACATGTTAGAAAAAGAGGAAGTTAATTTTGTATTAATGCGCCATTGAAGGTGCTGACAATACAAATTAATTAACTTCTTGGCATTGCACCAGTTTCTAAATTCAGTATCCCAACTGTTGTGCTGATGCAAAGTGGGATTTAAATTAAGTACATTAAGCTGATAGATCTAACTAGACAGGACACTGGGGATTTTCGTGGAAAGTTGTTGAAAATTTCTTTTCATTTTATTGAAATAGGTTGCCTGTAGTTTAGACGCATTTGGGCTGCAGATGTCATTCTTCATGATAATGCAAATGCTCCATGTCATACTGGCAATTCTGGCTTTGAATAAATCAGCAGGGATTAGTAAAATAAGGCAGAATCTGGCCAAGGTAGACTAAGAACAGCTACTTGTGGGGAAATCTACAGAAGAGCAGTGGGGGGCGTTCAAAAAGGAAATGGGGAGGGTACAGACTCAACATGCTCCCTCTGGGGTGATAGGCAGGAGTAACAAGCCCAGAGAACCATGGATGACCAGGGATATTCAGGATATGGTGAGAAGGAAAAGAGAGGCTTTTAGCAGGGACAAGGGGAGCAAATCAGCAGAGGCATTAGCGGAGTACAGAAAGTGCAGGGTGCAGCTTAAGAAAGCAATTAGGAGAGCAAAGAGGGGATATGAGAAAGCTCTTGTTAGTAAAAGTAGGGAAAATCCCAAGATATTCTATAAGTATATCAATAAGAGGATAACCAGGGAAAGAGTCGGGCCCAATATGGACTAAGGGGGCAATCTATGGGTGGAGCCAGAGGACATCGGTAGAGTGTTGAACAAATACTTCACATCTGTCTTCACCCAACAGAATGAGGATGAAGGTATCGAACTCGGGGAGAGAGACTGCGAGGTTCTTGAGCAAATTGATATAGGGAGTGACAAGGTATTGGTGTTGGCAGTCTCAAAAGTGGACAAATCTCCAGGTCCAGATGATTTGTGTCCCAAACTGCTGAGGGAGGCAAGGGAAGTGATCGCAGGGGCTCTGACCCAAATTTTTAATTCCTCTCTGGCCACGGGGGAGATGCCAGAGGACTGGAGAACAACTAATGTGGTTCCGCTATTTAAGAAGAGATAAGCCAGGGAACTACAGGCCAGTGAGTCTCACGTCAATGGTCGGGAAACTATTGGAGAAAATTCTGAAGGAGAGAATCTATCTCCACTTGGAGAAGTAAGGTTTGATTAGGGATAGTCAGCATGGCTTTGTCAGAGGTAGGTCATGCCTAACAAATTTGATTGAATTTTTTGCGGAGGTGACCAAGTGTGTAGATGAGGGTAGTGCAGATGATGTAGTTTATATGGATTTCAGCAAAGCCTTTGACAAGGTCCCACATGGGAGACTTGTAAAGAAGGCAAATGCACATGGGATACAGGGTGATTTGATAAGGTGGATTCAAAATTGGCTTAGTTGTAGGAGACAGAGGGTGATGACAGAAGGATGCTTCAGTGATTGGAAGCCAGTATCCAGTGTCGAACCACCGGAATCTGTGCTGGGTCCCCTATTATTAGTCACTTATATAAACGACATAGATGACTATGTGGGAGGTACGATTAGTAAGTTTGCGGATGACACAAAGATTAGCCGGGTGGTTAACAGTGAGGTGGAGTGTCTTGGGCTACAGGAAGATATAGACGGGATGGTCAAATGGGCAGATAAGTGGCAGATGGAATTTAACCCTGAAAAGTGTGAGATGATACACTTTGGAAGGAGTAATTTGACAAGGAAGTATTCAATGAACGGCATGACACTAGGAAGTTCTGAGGAACAAAGGGACCTTGGCGTGTGTATCCATAGATCTCTGAAGGCGGAGGGGCATGTTAGTGGGGTGGTGAAAAAGGCATATGGGACACTTGCCTTTATCAATCAAAGCATAGATTACAAAAGTAGGGAGGTCATGTTGGAGTTGTATAGAACTTTGGTGAGACCACAGCTGGAATACTGTGTTCTGGATACCACATTATAGGAAGGGTGTGATTGCACTGGAGGGGGTGCAGAGGAGATTCACCAGGATGTTGCTTGGGATGAAACATTTACATTATGAAGAGAGGTTGGATAGACTTGGGTTGTTTTCGTTGGAGCAGAGAAGACTGAGGGGCGACCTGATCGCAATGTACAAGATTATGAGGGGCATGGACAGGGTGTATAGGGGGTAGCTATTCCCCTTAGTTGGAAGGTCAGTCACGAGGGGACACAAGTTTAAGATGAGGGGCAGGAGGTTTAGGGGGGATGTGAGGAAAAACTTTTGTACCCAGAGGATGGTGACGGTCTGGAATGCGCTGCCTGGGAGGGTGGTGGAGGCGGGTTGCCTCACATCCTTTAAAAAGTACCTGGATGAGCACTTGACACGTCATAACACTCAAGGCTATGGGCCAAGTTCTGGTAAATGGGATTAGGTAGGTAGGTCAGGTGTTTCTCACGTGTCGGTGCAGACTCGATGGGCCAAAGGGCCTCTTCTGCACTGTGTGATTCTGTGTATCTGATAGATTTGAGGCCCTGTACTATAACAAAAGGAAGAGGAATGATGGTTAAAATTGTGTGATAGAAACAGAGGGAACAGCTTTTGTTTTAAGAAAATGGTCAGCATTAATGGCTTACATAGCAGTTGGTGCTTTTACATGGACAAATAATGTGATGCTGGTGTGCAGTCTTGCAGCATAAAAGCCATTTGTCACATTCACAATGTTAGTGGATGTGACAGTAAATTGTGCAAAAAGTCCAATGGCTTTGGAGAGGCTATTTTAATGGTGAAAGCAGTGTTTCTATTCAATTAATGTAAGCGAATTAGCTGTTAAAAAGCTTTCCATGTTTTCAATTTGTCTTGATACAATATTATTTTGTTATGTGTTTCAGGGAGAAATAATGGCCCTTTCTCTTTTCAGATGGTGTTTATAATTCGCAAAAATTTTTCCCTTCATGACTACTTCTTTTTATCCATTTCAGATGGGAAGTGAGCATTGTGGATGATTAAACCTCTCTGGTAGCATTGGCAGGATTAATCTGTTATCATCCAGTAAGATACAAGTTTATTGTCAGGCTAGAAAAGATGGAGTGTCCCTTGCAGCCCCCCATGCAATCCTCTTTGTTCACCTGGTGATTTTCTGGAGAGCTGACAGCATGCATTGCAACTGAAATTCATGTATAAATTAATGAGCAAAGAAATAAAACAATGACCCTTTTACTCAAGGATTTCTATAATTTCTCAAAAATTGTTGCAATAATAATTTCTTTCAATTCACCACCCACTTCAGCAGGGGAAAATGGTACTGCCTCATTATGCAGGCTTGGCTAAGAGCCCAGACTCTTAAAAGAATTATGTAAGTGAGAGGTTATTTACACAACTGAAGAGACCTGTTGACTATGCTTGATTGACATCTTTGCATAGATATAATAAGTTATTGTGTGGTCTCCTTTGCCAATGTCCCAATATTTTTTTGCACAAGATTAAGAGGTGTGATGTGCTTAAAGCTTCTGTTATTGATACTTTAATGGTCTGCTTGTCAGAAACTTTTATAGTTTTTTTTTCTAAACAGTTTTACACATGTCATTGTTACTATAGGGTTCCTTACTTCTGGTCATAGTGGGTGAATGGCCATGAGTTTTCATGGGGGCTATAAGGGGCTTTGGGAGTGGATGGGAGGCATGAGTTGGCATTGAATTGGCACAGAGGGGGCATGGGTAAGACATTTTGAATTTACCTTTCAAAAGGTTCCCAAATCCAGGCTATGGTTCACAACTCCTCTCAGGGGCTATAAATCATAAATCATGGATAAGCTGGCGTGACTCAGAATCAGAGTCACAGAATCACAGTGCAGAAGAGGCCCTTTGGCCCATCGAGTCTGCACCGACACATGAGAAACACCTGACCTACCTACCTAATCCCATTTACCAGCACTTGGCCCATAGCCTTGAATGTTATGACGTGCCAAGTGCTCATCCAGGTACTTCTTAAAGAATGTGAGGCAACCCACCTCCACCACCCTCCTAGGCAGTGCATTCCAGACCATCACCACCCTCTGGGTAAAACAGGTTTTCCTCACATCCCCCCTAAACCTCCTGCCCCTCACCTTGAACTTATGCCCCCTTGTGACTGACCCTTCAACTAAGAGGAACAGCTGCACCCTATCCACCCTGACCATGCCCCTCATATTCTTGCACACCTCGATCAGGTCGTCCCTCAGTCTTCTCTGCTCCAATGAAAACAACCCAAGTCTATCCAACCTCTCTTCATAACTTAAATGTTTCATCCCAGGCAACATCCTGGTGAATCTCCTCTGCACCCCCTCCAGTGCAATCACATCCTTCCTATAACGTGGTGACCAGAACTGCACACAGTACTCCAGCTGTTGGCTCACCAAGGTTCTATACAACTCCAACATGACCTCCCTACTTTTGTAAACTCCATGAATAACATGGTGGTGTATGAGATGCCGGTCCCCAAAATAGAACTGGCTCACTACCCACACCCTTATTTTGTGCTAGCAAAAATTGGGGGTGCTGGGAAGCGGGACAGGAATTGGGTCTCGCCCACCATTTCCTTCGAACTCTGCCAAAGTCTGGGCCTGAATGTTTAATGTGGTGGATGGGGTGCCAATCAAACGGGATGCTTTATCCTGGGTGGTGTCCAGTTTCTAAGTAGGGACGTTGAGATTCATTCTCCTGACTTGTGCCTTTTAGATGGTGGACAAGCTTTGGGGAGTCAGGAGGTGAGTTAATTGCCGCAGAATTCCCAGCCTCTAATCTTTTCTCGTAGTGACAGTATTTATCTGGCTAGTTCAGTTAAGTTTCTAGTCAATGGTAAGTGCCAGCATGTTGATGGTTGGGGAATTCAGTGTTATGCCAGTTGTTAAAGGCTGAGTTATTTAAAATCCCAGAGGGAAACTTCAAACAACTATCATAACCCATATTTTCAATTGGTATGTTTGATATGAATTCAGGAATAAAAATCTCCAAGCCTCAAGAGATCTTTTATATAAATTCAATTAAACATTTATTAATTTAACAACAAATTTAAACACATACACACGTCTACAAATGACTACAATAGTAACTTTTAAACAAATCCCCAAATTAATCACTCCCAGGTAATATTCACCAAGGCAACAATTGCCCATCAACTTAAATGCCACCACCTGGAGGTTGCCCTCCAAGTCACTCACCATCCTGACTTAGAAATACATCGCTGTTCCTTCACTGCCATTGAGTCAAAATCCTGGAACTCCCTTCCTAACAGCACTGTGGGTGCACCTGCACCACATGGACTGCAGCGGTTCAAGAAGGCAGCTCACCACCACCTTCTCAAGGGCACCTAGGAATGGGCAATAAATGCTGGCCCAGCCAGCGAAGCCCACATCCCGTGAATGAATAAAAAAAACTCCTCAGGCAAAGCACATTTTATCTTACAAATTCAAAACGAGATTCCTTTCAATTTGGTTCCTTTGCACAGTTGTAGGCTTACAGGTGGCATGCTTCTGACCCACGCACAAAACTCTTTTCTGTACATACCTAGCCTTCCCTTTGAATGCAAATTCTCATTGTATCACCAGGCCCTTTGAACTCCACCTCTTCTAACAATAAAACCTCTTTCATGGTACCAATTTTATTAGTAATATAAACATATTGCTTGGTGTCTCCTAGCTCAATGCAAGATTTCACCCCCAGACTTTGAATGGTTTATTCAACAACATGCAAATGTACTCTTTACCTTAACTTCCTTACTGTTTAACATCTCAAAACTACCACACAAAGAACCCAGACTAGCTAGCTTTAATTCTTTAAACACACTCACACCCACAGACTACAAGTCCAATTTAAAATAATTTCCAGTAACATTATATACATTAATATCTTCATGACATTCAGCTATAATATCAAGGGAAAATGGTTAGATTTTTTCTTGTTGGAGATGGTCATTACCTGGCACTTGTGTGGCATGATTGGTACTTGCCACTTATCAGCCCAAGCCTGAATGTTATCCCGACCTTGCTGCTTGTGAACATGGACTGCCTCAGTATCTGAGGATTCACAAATGTGGGAAAATGTGAGGTTGTCCACTTTGGCAGGGAGATTAGAAAAGCAGAATATTGCTGCCTAAATGTCACATGATAGCAATGTAGACTACCCCTTCCATCTCTTTTCTGATGATTCAAAATTGGCTGATGGGGTAGTAATTGCTCAACTGTATTTGTCCTACCTTATATTGGCAGGACATAACTGAGCAGATTTCCAGTGTAAATGCCAGTGTTATAGCTGTACTGGGACAGCTTGGTAAGGAGTCTTCAGTATTACAGCCAGGATGTTGTTAGGGCCTATTGCCTCTGCTGAATTCGGTGGATTAGCTGTTTCTTCACATTAGGGAGATTTATCAAATTGGCTGTGGTGATGGTGGGAAATTCAGGACTGGGCCAAGATGGGTCAACCACTCATCACTTTTGGCTGAAGATGGTTGCAAACACCTCAACATTGTCTTCTGCACTGATGTGTTGGGCTTCACCATAATTGAGGGTGGTGATGTTTATGGACTCTCCTTTTCCTTAGCTATTAATTGTCCACACTATTCACGATTGAATGTGACAGGACTGCAGAGCTTTGATCTCACCCATTGGTTGTAAGATCTTTTAGATATATCACATGCTGCTTCAACTATTTCCATGCACATCAACTCCCTTGTCCTCACTTATCACCCCACCAGCCTCCGCATTCAAAGGATCATCTTCCGCCATTTCTGCCAACTCCAGCATGATGCCACCACCAAACACATCTTCCCTTCAACCCCCTGCCGGCATTCCATAGGGACCGTTACCTCTGGGACACCCTGGTCCACTCCTCCATCACCCCCTGCACCTCAACCCCCTCCCACGGCACCTTCCCATGCAACCATAGAAGGTGCAACACCTGCCCCTTTACTTCCCTCCTCCTCACTGTCCAAGGGCCCAAACACTTCTTTCAAGTGAAGCAGCACTTCACTTGCACTTCCCTCAATGTAGTCTACTGCATTCGCTGCTCCCAATGCGAGACCGCATTGGAGAAACCAAACGCAGACTGGGTGACCGCTTTGCGGAACATCTTCGGTCTGTCTGCAAGCATGACCCGGACCTCCCTGTCGCTTGCCATTTCAACACACCACCCTGCTCTCATGCCCACATGTCCGTCCTTGGCCTGCTGCAATGTTCCAGTGAAGCTCAATGCAAACTGGAGGAACAGCACCTCATCTTCCGATTAGGCACTTTGCAGCCTTCCAGACTTAACATTGAGTTTAACAACTTCAGATCATGAACTTTTTCCTCCATCCCCACCTGCTTTCTGATCCCCCTTATTCCAATAATTTATATATTTTTAATATATATATATTTCTTTTCCCACTTATTTCTATTATTTTTAAATGTATTTCCATTTATTGTTTTATTTCCACCTTTTAGCCCATTTCGATCCCTTCCCCCTACCCCACCCCCACCAGGGCTATCTGTCACTTGCTCGTCCTGCTTTCTACCCTTAATGTCACCATTAGCACATTCCATAGTTAATATCACCACCGTCAACACCCCTTTGTTCTTTTGTCTATGACATCTTTGGCAAGGTGGAGGTTGGAAGTTGCTCGCCCCGAGAAATTACAGCGTGACATCCACCATGATGACTAAAACCTTGGAATGACGCGGTTGCAAAACTACGTTTGAAAAAAATCACACAGGATGGGGATGTTGATATTCCTGTCCTCCACCAAACAATTTAACGTTGATGCCCCCATGCCTTTTGTCGACTTGACCCCCACCTTCTCGGGGCCACATGCACTGAGACCATCCAATTCTCCGCCATGAATTATCACTCCCAATTTACAGGTTGTAAATGCCTCCCCTGACTGTGACAGCCATCTGCCACCCAGTACTAAGCCTCCAACCACCAGGACCAAAATCTGTAACCGACTGACCACGGCCTGTGCACCATGCTGTGCACAAGTGTCACTGCCCAGAGAGGCCTTCCAGGACCAGGACAAAGACACGGGTGCCATGCAGAGCCCTCTAGCATGACCCGCACAGCCCCAGGGCGGTCTTTGGAATCTGTCCCCAACAGTGTGGCCCAGGACTGTCTTGGGAATCTGCCCCCGACAATATGGCCTCAGTCCCAGGACTGCCTTTGGAATTTGTCCCCGACAGTGTGGCCCAGGACTGTCTTGGGAATCTGCCCCCGACAATATGGCCTCAGTCCCAGGACTGTCTTTGGAATCTGTCCCCGACAGTGTGGCCCAGGACTGTCTTGGGAATCTGCCCCCAACAATATGGCCTCAGTCCCAGGACTGTCTTTGGAATCTGTCCCCGACAGTGTGGCCCAGGACTGTCTTGGGAATCTGCCCCCGACAATATGATCTCAGCCCCAGGACTGTCTTTGGATCTGTCTCCGACATTGTGGCCTCAGCCCTAGGACGGTCTGTGGAATCTATCCCCAACAGTGTGGCCCAGGACTGTCTTTGGATCTGTCCCCAACAGTGGAAGGGAGGGACAGGGCAGAGGTAGCTGATCGGATGTCCCACAGGTTCTTGAACAAGGCACTGGAGGTGTCCTGGTCAAGGCAAGGGTGAAGGAAACCACAGAAGCAGCTGATCCACCACTACATATGAGGGGAGGTCATCCAGGAAATAACAGTCAGGCCTTATAAACTGATTCCAGTGCTGCAAGAAATTTAATGACTTGACATAACTAATAAAGATAGGATCCCATCTCGGAAACAGTGCTCAATAACTGCACTACTACAAGCATTACAACATCAACATACTCCATCCATATCTAACATACACAAAAGCCACACCATTGCATTAGTGCAGCAGCTATTCACATCTCAGAAACAACTTACTGTTCTTCAACCACGTGAGGCATCACACCCACATGCACAAATACACTTGCCAACACACTCAATCACAATCATCACTCTTTCACTTCTAGGATGAGATACCACATAATAAGTGCCAGTGAAACCTGACTGGGGGAGGGGAAGCATGACTCAATAACATCACACCCTTTGAGAGGACATTGCCAACACTGTTCAGGAAGAGAGTAGCAAATGCAGTAGTCTCAGTCAGAGCAAGGGACATATTGCCTAGTGGTATATGGTCACTCCAGCTTCCTTCCAGATGCATAAATGCTCCTGATCCTGCATCTATGCTCAATCACAAGCTCCAAATGGTCTTATCATATGTATCCCTCTATATTGGCCACAGGCACTGTATGCTAACCTTTCTAGATTTATTATTGCAGGCTCTAAGGTGGTGCCTTAAGGCCACGGTAGAACAAGGATCATAATAGTGGGATGCAAGTAGGCAACAGCCATGATGGGTGGAAGGGCATCTAAGTTGCCACTTTCCTTGAGACAAGTTCACAAACTAGCTCTGCTATAGAGATGCAGCCGTCCTAAAAACTCAAAGTCATATTAGGGGACAGAGTGTCTACTTCCTTCTTGGTCTGTGGCTTGACAGCAATCCAGAACCCATCCACTCCAGTTTGGAGAGACTGGTCAGTTCCTGCCAGCGAACTGTGATGCCCAATATCATGTAGCATCTGATGAATCAGGTTGCAGTTTCCAATACTGGAGTCATGGCAGCTTCCAACGAATGACAAAGTGCTGCAAAAGGAAATTCAGAAAGCTGACATGGTATTTCTGGTGAAAGGTTACAACCTGAAACATTAATGCTGCCAGACCTGCTGAGTATTTCCAGCATTTTCTGTTTTTATTATAGTAGCTCAGGGGTCCTCAATTGAAAGGGGCTTGCAGAGTTTCTCCAATTCCCACAGATCACTGGGCTGGTTAAACAAAGGTCCTGAGATAATGGCATGGAAATCATGGAGCAGGAAGCTACAGGCCTCTCTTCAGATAGTAACATTATGGCTCCCTCCCCTGTCACTCCACCATTGCCCTTGCAGTTGCCTGTCAGCCAGGTGGCCCAGAATGCTTAGGCCCAAGCTGAGATGATACAGTCTGAGAAACTACCCTCTTCAAATTCTCAACAACCATTCACCTTGACTGTTTCATAGTAGCACTAAAGTAGGGAAGAGCACTTGTAGCTACCCACTAGCCATAAATACCCAGGTGAATAGTTTAACATTTGGAGGCACTGTTGATCATTGTTAAGTTATCCTGGTTTGATTTTGGTATAGATAAGAAGTGGTTACATAATTGGTTAGGGTTTTTTTGATTGCACTGTTTTTGGGCAAGGGGTTGAAAGAATTGTGTGCAGATTCTGGATTTATTGGTGGATCATCAGTCCTGGAAGATAATGTGGCAGGTGCTCACAGGTCTGATTGTGGAGGACATTTATCAAAAGCGATTTTCGATTAGATGGTGGGTGAATGTCCCTCCCAGATGTGGACCATCTACCTGGAACCCTCTGGTGTTCCCCTATTCCCCCTTGTATTCCTCCTCCATATCCTCAACCACTTCTCCCTCATCCTCCTCTTCTTAACTCTCCTGAGCTTGATCCTCTGACATATTTACTGGTGGTAAAAACAAAAACCTGCGGATGCTGGAAATCCAAAACAATACCTGGAAAAACTCAGCAGGTCTGGCAGCATCGGCGGAGAAGAGCAAAGTTGACGTTTCGAGGCCTCATGACCCTTCAACGGAACTAAGTAGAAATAGGAAAGGGGTGAAATATAAGCTGGTTTGGGAGGGGGGGGGGGTGGGTGGGGGGAGAGAGAGAGAAGAAGAAGGGCGGGTTGTTGGGACAAGCAAGCAGTGATAGGAGGAGATAACCAAAAGATGTCACAGACAAAAGAACAAAGAGGTGTTGAAGGTGGTGATATTATCTAAAAGAATGTGCTAATTAAGAGTGGAGAGCAGGACAAGAAAGGTAGCTCTAGTGGGGGGTTGGGGTGAAATAAGCAATGGGTGGAATGCATTTAAAAATAATGGAAATAGGTGGGAAAAGAAAAATCTATATAAATTATTGGAAAAAACAAAAGGGAGGGGGAAAAAACGGAAAGGGGGTGGGGATGGAGGAGGGAGTTCAAGATCTAAAGTTGTTGAATTCAATATTCAGTCCAGAAGGCTGTAAAGTGCCTAGCCGGAAGATGAGGTGCTGTTCCTCCAGTGTGCGTTGAGCTTCACTGGAACAATGCAGCAAGCCAAGGACAGACGTGTGGGCAAGAGAGCAGGGTGGAGTGTTAAAATGGCAAGCGACAGGGAGGTCTGGGTAATGCTTGCGGACAGACCGAAGGTGTTCTGCAAAGCGGTCACCCAGTTTGCGTTTGGTCTCTCCAATGTAGGAAACCGCATTGGGAGCAACAAATGCAGTAGACTAAATTGAGGGAAGTGCAAGTGAAATGCTGCTTCACTTGAAAGGAGTGTTTGGGCCCTTGGACGGTGAGGAGAGAGGAAGTGAAGGGGCAAGTGTTGCATCTTTTGCGTTTGCATGGGGAGGTGCCATAGGTGGGGGTTGAGGAGTAGGGGGTGATGGAGGAGTGGACCAGGGTGTCACGGAGGGAACGATCCCTACGGAATCCCGCCAGGGGGTGAAGGGAAAATGTGTTTGGTGGTGGCATCATGCTGGAGTTGGCGGAAATGGCGGAGGATCTTTTGAATGCGGAGGCTGGTGGGGTGATAAGTGAGGACAAGGGGGACCCTATCATGTTTCTGGGAGGGAGGAGAAGGCGTGAGGGCGGATGCGCGGGAGATGGGCCGGACATGGTTGAGGGCCCTGTCAACGACCGTGGGTGGAAAACTTCGGTTAAGGAAGAAGGAGGACATGTCAGAGGAACTGTTTTTGAAGGTAGCATCATCAGAACAGATGCGACGGAGGCGAAGGAACTGAGAGAATGGGATGGAGTCCTTACAGGAAGCGAGGCGTGAGGAGCTGTAGTCGAGGTAGCTGTGGGAGTCGGTAGGCTTGTAATGGATATTGGTGGACAGTCTATCACCAGAAATTGAGACAGAGAGGTTAAGGAAGGGATGGGAAGTGTCAGAGATGGACCATGTGAAAATGATGGAGGGGTGGAGATTGGAAGCAAAATTAATAATTTTTCCAGGTCCCAACGAGAGCATGAAGCAGCACCAAAGTAATCATCGATGTATCGGAGAAAGAGTTGTGGGAGGGGGCCGGAGTAGGATTGGAACAAGGAATGTTCCACATACCCCATAAAGAGACAGGCATAGCTGGGGCCCATGTGGATACTCATAGCCACACCTTTTATTTGGAGGAAGTGAGAGGAGTTAAAGGAGAAATTGTTCAGTGTGAGAACAAGTTCAGCCAGACGGAGGAGAGTAGTGGTGGATGGGGATTGTTTGGGCCTCTGTTCGTGGAAGAAGCTGAGAGCCCTCAGACCATCCTGGTGGGGGATGGAGGTGTAGAGGGATTGGACATTCATGGTGAAGAGGAGGCAGTTGGGGCCAGGTAACTGGAAATTGTTGATGTGACGTAAGGTGTCAGAGGAATCACGGATGTAGCTGGGAAGGGACTGGACAAGGGGAGAGAGAAAGGAGTCCAGATAGCGAGAAATGAGTTCCGTGCGGCAGGAACAGGCTGACATGATCGGTCTGCCGGGACAGTCCTGTTTGTGGATTTTGGGTAGGAGGTAGAAGTGGGCCGTCCGAGTTTGGGCAACTATCAGGTTGGAAGCTGTGGAAGGAAGATCTCCACAGGAGAAGAGGTCAGTGACAGTCCTGGAAACAATGGCTTGATGTTCAGTGGTGGGGTCATGGTCCAGGGAGAGGTAGGAGGAAGTGTCTGCGAGTTGACGCTCAGCCTCCGCGAGGTAGAGGTCAGTGCGCCAGACAGCAACAGCACCACCCTTGTCAGCGGGTTTGATGACAATGTTAGGGTTGGACCTGAGAGAACGGAGTGCAGTAAGTTCAGAGAGAGACAGTTAGAGTGGGTGAGAGGAGCAGAGAAATTGAGACGACTAATGTCACGCCGACAGTTCTCAATGAAAAGATCAAGAGAAGGTAAGAATCCAGAGGGAGGGGTCCAGGTGGAGGGAGAATATTGGATGTGGGTAAAAGGATCCGTTGAACAGTGGAGAGGACTCCTGCCCAAAGAAGTGAGCACGGAGACGGAGGCGGCGGAAGAAGAGTTCAGCATCATGCTGAGCTCGAAATTCATTGAGACGAGGGCGTAAGGGTATGAAACTAAGTCCTTTGCTGAGCACTGAACGTTCAGCTTCGGAGAGGGGAAGGTCAGGGGGTATAGTGAATACACGGCCTGGGCTGGGATTGGAAGATGGGGTGGAGACGGATGGACAGGCAGGGGTGGAGGGTCCTGGATGGGTGTTGGTGTCGATGAGTTGTTGGAGCTTGCGTTCCTTAGCACTTGAGAGAAAGAGAAAAAGTTTCTTGTTGAGGCGTCGGATGAGACGAAGAATAAAATGAAACTGGGGGCACGCGCAGCTTTGAAAAAGGCGGTGCTGCTGGAGGGAGAGGTCGAGTGTGTTCATATGGCGGTGCATGGCACTGAGTGTGGATCTCAGAATGCGACCGGAACAGCAGTCCGAGAAACGTTTTATGTCCCGGAGATACCTGTAATCCTGGGTGGGTTAGAAACATGAGGGATGGAATTTCAGTTGAAATCCATGTGCGGTAAGCCGGAGACGGAGACAGTCACTGAGAAAGGAAATATGGCTGTGAAAGCAGGTTTTAGTAAACACCTTGTCAAACACCAGGAGAGAAATGGAAAGCAATGAAGGTGAACAAGGCAAAAGAGAGATTCGAAAATCCTGACGGAGAGTACAACAAAACTTCTTCAAGGTAGGCATTTCTTGAAGAGAAGTGGCAGTCAATTAAACACAGAGATAAAAACAAAAAACTGCGGATGCTGGAAATCCAAAACAAAAACAGAAATACCTGGAAAAACTCAGCAGGTCTGGCAGCATCAGCAGAGAAGAGCAAAGTTGACGTTTCGAGTCCTCATGACCCTTCATCAGAACTAAGTAGAAATAGGAAAGGGGTGAAATATAAGCTGGTTTGGGGGATGGGGGGAGGTGGGGCAGGTTGTTGGGACAAGCAAGCAGTGATAGGAGGAGATAACCAAAAGATGTCACAGACAAAAGAACAAAGAGGTGTTGAAGGTGGTGATATTATCTAAAAGAATGTGCTAATTAAGAGTGGAGAGCAGGACAAGAAAGGTAGCTCTAGTGGGGGTGGGGTGGGGTGAAATAAGCGACGGGTGGAATACATTTAAAAATAATGGAAATAGGTGGGAAAAGAAAAAACTATATAAGTTATTGGAAAAAACAAAAGGGAGGGGGAAGAAACGGAAAGGGGATGGGGATGGAGGAGGGAGTTCAAGATCTAAAGTTGTTGAACTCAATATTCAGTCCGGAAGGCTGTAAAGTGCCTAGTCAGAAGATGAGGTGCTGTTCCTCCAGTTTGCGTTGAGCTTCACTGGAACAATGCCGCAAGCCAAGGACAGACATGTGGGCAAGAGAGCAGGTTGGAGTGTTAAAATGGCAAGAGACAGGGATGTCTGGGTAGTGCTTGCGGACAGACCGAAGGTGTTCTGCAAAGTGGTCACCCAGTCTGCGTTTGGTCTCTCCAACGTAGAGGAAACCGCATTGGGAGCAACGAATGCAGTAGACTAAGTTGGGGGAAATGCAAGTGAAATGCTGCTTCACTTGAAGGTAATGACTGGTCTCTCATGATTGCCAGATTGTGGCATGTAACAAATGACCAAGAATCTGGAGACCTGTGCCAAGTACTGCAGGGCATTGCCTGACTGGTCAAGGAATGAGGATCCCAATGATCTACTAAATGATGTTCCTGATGGCTGAGTGGCTCCCATTGTATGAGTACTTAACTGGTGTCTTTGGGACTTCTCAGGAGAGTCATGAACCATGGCATTGGAGGTATCCTTGTCACCTAGTAACCAGCCATGCACATTGTGTTGGAGTTCAAAGATCAGTGGGATGGATAACTCTCATTATTAATACATTATGGCATTCACATGCATGATGTGCTGGTGGCAGTAGCACAAGATGCACATTGAGGAATTGAAATTCTTTCTTGTTCCTCAGCAACTTCATTTAGATAAGGAGCTCACATTGCCACATGTGTACAGTCAATGGCTACACGGGCAATGGGGAATCTCATAATCCTATCACATCCTAACACTCTAGTCTTCTCTGGCAATGGGGGCTGGAATATAATCATCCCTCGAGCATGCAGAATTGCAGTGATCCCCCTTATGCAGAAGTGTGTAAAGGATTGTGACCTGGGACGGTCTGGAAGGTTCCAGCAGCATAAAAAAATAAGTATTGACAATGACCTTGACTGCCACAAGGCAATGCAGTCCTGGCTGTGCAGCAACACCTGAGTCTTCATTCCTGTGACTCCCATAAGGTCTCCATTAAGGAACACACTAATACTTTTTTTGGATGAAGTCATTAGAGAATTTCAGGAAAAGAAAAGGCTGATAGAGTGTTGACAATGTGTCCCAGGAAGTCTCCTGGTGCGTGTTAAAAGTTCTCTTCAAAAACAGTGCAGTCAGTTGATCTGAATCCCTAAGTAACAGTGAAAACTCTGGCTTTAAGTAGCACTCACAATTCTCACCAACAACCTCTTTACTCCTGTATGGTTGGTTGCTGTTTGGAGAGGTAAGTAATTGCATTGCTAGCCACCAAAGAATGTTGCAGTCTCTTCAATAAGTGTTAGAACCCAACTTAATTGGTCGCCAGAGGCTTAATCATCCATGAGGCTATCATTCCTAGCGTACGCTTAAACTCTTTTACCAAGATGGTGTCTTGCATTAAAGGCAAGCTAAACCAGTGCTCTAGCTCAAGGACCATCTCAACATTTTAACACCTAAACAACTGATGCTACAACAGGGATGCAAACCCCCAATGGCCCTACAGTATAGATAACCTTAGTGTGTTAACATCATCTAATTTATATCAACTGACAACTTACATTTTAATTGTTTTCATATTGTTGACAGAAACGTAAGCCAAATGAAACTGCAATTCTCAACATTTGACCTGTAAAATGTTGTGTTTAACCACGCAAAATGAGATTAGAATTATTAATCTATTACTGTAGGATTGAATTCCAATGATGGACAGAATCAATCCTTAAAACAGAAGCAACCTTTTCAAAACAAAGTAAAATGAGTATCATTTGAAATATTGACAAATATTCAAAAGTATTCTGAAATCTAGCATATTGTCAAAAATACAAAGGCCCAGAATTTGAAGTAGCCATGACAGCAAAACTATCAGTGGTCGCTGTTATTAATGTGTAGAAATCAGCAACTTCTGCCATCTGCACCTATGCAGTTAAGCATGGAAAACTGGAAGTTGCTGCCAGTGATCCCTGCTCCTCCGCAAGGTGTGCTGTTCCAGTCCTCACTGACGAAATAGGACAACATAGGTGTAAGGAACATATCTTTTTATTTCTGTTGGACTGTTGTAAAGCACATATATTTTTATTTTCTGTTGGACTGTGGTAAAATTACAATGGCTGCAGTTGAATGACATGTCCATTGGAACAGGATGAGAGATATATACAATGTTGCAGTCTGGATCAGAATGTGCCATGAAAGAGGGGATGATGTCAGAAAGGAGTCCTGGACCAAGGGAGCTGCCTGACAACAGCATTTTAATTGGCTCCTGACCAGATGACCAGGTTTTGTGAGAGTGCAGCAGAATAGCTTCTCACCTGAAAGGAACAAGACCTAAAACCTCTTTCTCCTGTGTCTGGAAGATTCTAGTAATTCCACAATAGCAGCTAGCCGGCTTTTCTCCTCGTATCTCTATAACCTGCTCTCTCTCTTTCTGAAAATCCCTGTCAAAAGGCAAAGGGGAAAACCACTGTTAGAGACATTGAAAGGCAAGTGTTCAACCAGTGAACTACAGACTGAAAGTGCTGGAAGACCACCTCGTGTCATCAACAAGAACTGAAAGGAATTTGGAAGAGATCAAACAAGATTAACCCATCGAATCCTGTACTCCAGATTGGTGCTATTGAGCTGTTTTATCCCACCCTTAATATCCCCATGTTTTGTGTGTGTGTGTAGGGATTTAAGAAGGGGGTAGAGTTTAAGTTATAGTGTTAGAAGTTAGCAATTCATATTTCTTTCTTTTGCCACTAAAACAACAGAAAAAAACAACAGACCTGAGGATTAGGAGCAGTTTAGAATTCAGCAAAGGAGGACCAAGGGATTGATTAAGAAGGGGAAAATAGAGTACGAGAGTAAGCTTGCAGGGAACATAAAAACTGACTGTAAAAGTTTTTATAGGTATATGAAGAGAAAAAGATTGGTGAAGACAAATGTAGGTTCCTTACAGTCAGAAACAGGGGAATTTATAATGGGGAACAAGGAAATGGCTGACCAACTAAATACATACTTTGGTTCTGTCTTCACAAAAGAGGACACTAATAACATACCAGAAATGTTGGGGAACACAGGGTTTAGTGAGAGGGGGGAACTGAAGGAAATCAGTATTAGTAGGGAAATGGTGTTGGGGAAATTGATGGGATTGAAGTCCGATAAATCCCAGGGTCCTGATAATCTATATCCCAGAGTACTTTAAGGAAGTGGCCCTAGAAATAGTGGATGCATTGGTGGTCATCTTACAAGATTCGATAGTCTCTGGAACAGTTCCTACAGATTGGAGGGTAGCTAATGTAACCCCACTATTTAAAAAGGGAGGCAGAGAGAAAACAGGGAATTATAGACCAGTCAGCCTGTTGTCGGTAGTGGGGAAAATTCTAGAGTCCATAATAAAATATTTAATAGCTGAGCAAGTGGAAAACTGTGGCAGAATCGGACAGAGTCAACATGGATTTATGAAAGGGAAATCATGCTTGACAAATCTACTGGAATTTTTCGAGGTTGCAACTAGTAGAGTTGATGAGGGGGAGCCAGTGGATGTGGTTTATTTGGACTTTCAGAAGGCTTTCGACAAAGTCCCACATAAGAGATTGGCGTGTAAAATTAAAGCGCATGGGATTGGGGGTAGTGTATTCGGATGGATAGAAAACTGGTTGGCAGAGAGGAAACAAAGAGTAGGAATAAATGGGTCTTTTTCCGAATGGCAGGCAGTGACTAGTGGGGTACTGCAGGGATCGGTGCTGGGACCCCAGTTATTCACAATATATATTAATGATTTAGATGAGGGAATTAAATGTAATATCTCCAAATTTGCAGACGACACAAAGCTGGGTGGGAGGGTGAGCTGTGAGGAGGATGCAAAGATGCTTCAGTGTGATTTAGACAAGCTGAGTGAGTGGGCAAATGCATGGCAGATGCAGTATAATGTGGATAAATGTGAGGTTATCCATTTTGGTAGCAAAAACAGGAAGGCAGATTGTTATCTGAATGGCTATAAATTGAGAGAGGGGAATGTGCAACAAGACCTAGGTGTCCTTCTACACCAGTCGCTGAAGATAAGCATGCAGGTGCAGCAGGTGGTAAAGAAGGCAAATGGTATATTGGCCTTCAAAGGCAGAGTTTTGGTCTCCTTATCTGAGGAAGGATGTACTTGCTATAGAGGGAGTGCAGCGAAGGTTTACCCGACTGATTCCTGGGATGGGGAGACTGACATATGAGGAGAGATTGAGTCGATTAGGATTATATTCGCTGGAGTTCAGAAGAATGAGGGGGGATCTCATAGAAACCTATAAAAGTCTAACAGGGCTAGACAGGGTAGATGCAGGAAGGATGTTCCCGATGGTGGGGGAGTCCAGAACCAGGGGTCACAATCTGAGGATATGGAGTAGACCATTTAGGACTGAGATGAGGGGAAATTTCTTCACCCAGATAGTGGTGAGCCTGTGGAATTCGCTACCACAGAAAGTAGTTGAGACCAAAACATTGCATGTTTCCAAGGAGTTAGATATAGCTCTTGGAGCAAAAGTGATCAAAGGGTATGGGGAGAAAGCGGGAGCAGGCTAATGAGTTGGATGATCAGCCATGATCATAATGAATGGCGGAGCAGGCTCCAAGGGCCGAATGGCCTACTCCTGCTCCTAGTTTCTAGTTAAAGATAATTTGTTCAATAAACAGTTATTTACTTATTAAGTTTACAAACCTGGTGCTCATATTCTGGTAACCTAAATTAAACAGTTAGGTAGAATTGGAACAATCTGGTGGTTTGGTCAAGCTTTTCACATTTATCACAGCTCGGGCAACAGTGGGACTTGATATTACAGCGCACTATCCCCAGTCAGTCATGACATAGGTCACTTCATAAACAATAGCAGTGATGTGATATGAACTTCAACAATTTATGCACTATTTTTACTGTGAAAACCAAAGAAAATGTTAAGCATTGTTCTATCAGGAGTAACTGAGTAAATCATAATTATGCTGAACAACCTCTCTGACCTGGAGAAATCTAATTTTGTGTGTGTGGAGTCTCATTCCCTCAAACGAACATTTGAAAATTGCTTTTTTTTAAAGATTGATTTATAATATTTAAGCTTCTCACTTAATCCCATCTGTATTGCGTTTTCTGTACAATGATTTAAATGTTAATTATTTTTGCTGCTTTTCACTTCCTGTTTTGATGATTGTGAAAATTTCACAATCTGATTGGCTAATCAGCCTGCCTGCTGCCTGACCTTTTTCTAAATGGCACAATTCCTCTGTAGGTCGCACCAGATCAAAAGTGATGTTGGAAATGAGGAATTCAAAACTCCTAAATCTTTTCAAGTGGCATTTTTATGGTCCATGGTAAGCAGTGTTCCTTTGCCACTAACAACAAACCCCCAACCATTGCAGCTGTCAAATTATCAAAATGCAAATGAGATTCCTCAGCAGCCTCTGAGGCAGAGACAATCTCTGTAAACTTCATGTGATATTTTCATGCTGCATCCGAGGTTTATAAGGCACCTATGCTCTCCAGCTGGCATAGTTCATTGAATAGTTCATAAAAGACTGAAACTGTACCGGCTGAACAGCACAGATTTCTTATAAACTGTACCAGCTGGATAGAAGAGAAAGAAAGGCTTACATTTATGTTGCGTCTTTCATGGCCACCGGATGTCCCAGAGCATGTTACACCTCATGAAGGATGCATGAGCCCCTTAAAACTTTAATCAGTTGGATAGCATTGGCCACTTCATAAACCCTGTGCTCAGCATGAAAATGGAGCTGCTGCTGAACATCAAGATCCTACAGACTGAAGTGAGACAACACCACCTCCGTCTTGGAGCCTGCTGAGGACTCTGGCTAGTGATACTATAATTTACAAGATCTTTGTAAATACAAATGCTATTGTAATGCTCCCATTCTATTATAAAATACATGCAATTTTATATATTTGTAATAACCTTTCGTCAATTGTGTGCTTCCATTAAAGAATCTCTAAAGCTCTGTCGCATATCAGCTGGCAAAATACAATTTTGTGTCATTTTAAAAGCAAATATTAAAATAAAGAAAACCATTCAACATGCTATACTTCGCAAAACTCTACAAAGGTTGTTTCTCCACACCAAATAACTGCTGATTGAGCTGTGACCAGAAGGATAAACATCCTTAACTTCTTAACACCCTGCTGGTTATGTCCTTGCATCCAGCCATTCTGGATAACAGTCTGAAATACCTGAGTGTCTGAGTGTCATGGATTGGGACTTCAAGTCAGGACCTTGGGATTCAGAAGTGAGAGGTGGGATGAGCATCATTAGGGACAAAGAGGGTGATGCATGCTTAGAGGTGCAGGACAATGTTAGAGTACTTAATGTGCACTTTGTGTTTACGAAGGAAGAGGATGCCGACAAAAGATCGGTAGAATCGGAGATGCTAGAGACAACTGATGGACTGAATACCGACATGAGGGATGTACTGGAAAGGCTGGTTACACTTAGAATGGATAAGTTGCTTGGTCCAGCGACCAAGATTGTTAAAGGAAATGGGAGTGGGCTAATCATGATCTTCCAATCAATCCTCTCTAGATATGGGGAGGTGGCGAGGATTGGGAAGTTGCAAATATGACACCTTTGTTCAAAAAAGATTGCAATGACATTCCTACTGACTACAGGCTAACATCAGTGGTGGGTAAGATTATAGAAGCCATAATGAAGGGAAAATGTTAGCAGACACTTGAAGAGATTTGAGCTAATTAAGGAGAGCCAGCACTAATTTGCAAAAGTTGATCTTGTTTAACTATTCTAAATGGCCTGAATTTTCCCCTTCAAAAACAGAATTACCTGGAAAAACTCAGCAGGTCTGGCAGCATCGGCGGAGAAGAAATCAATTAACGTTTCGAGCCTTCACGGCCCTTCGGCAGAACTGAAGCATAGTTAGGAGAAGGGAGAAATATAAAATGGTTTAAGGTGGGGGGGGGGGCGCGGTGGGAGGAGAGAGACGTTGAGGGTGTGGTGATTGTGGAGATGAGCAGATAATCAAAAGATGTCACAGACAAAAGGGTCAAAGAGGTGTTGAAGGTGGTGATATTTGTCTAAGAAAAGTGCTAATTAAGAATGGAAGACAGGATATTCAAAGTACAGCTGTAGTGGGGGTGGGGTGGATAGACTAACAAGGTTTTAGTTTTAGATTTAAAAATAATGGAAATAGGTGGGGAAAGAAGAATCTATATAAATTATTTGAAAAAAAAAGGGGGGGGGGTGGAGAAACGGGGTGGGGATGGGGGGAGGGGGAGTTTAAGATCTAAAGTTGTTGAATTCAATATTCAGCCCGGAAGGCTGTAAAGTGCCTAGTCGGAAGATGAGGTGCTGTTCCTCCAGTTTGCGTTGGGCTTCACTGGAACAATGCAGCAAGCCAAGGACAGACATGTGGGCAAGAGAACAGGGTGGAGTGTTAAAATGGCAAGCGACAGGGAGGTTTGGGTCTTTCTTGCGGACAGACCGCAGGTGTTCCGCAAAACGGTCGCCCAGTTTGCGTTTGGTCTCTCCAATGTAGAGGAGACCGCATTGGGAGCAACGAATGCAGTAGACTAAGTTAGGGGAAATGCAAGTGAAATGCTGCTTCACTTGAAAGGAGTGTTTGGGCTCTTGGACGGTGAGGAGAGAGGAAGTGAAGGGGCAGGTGTTGCATCTTCTGCGTGGGCATGGGGAGGTGCCATAAGTGGGGGTTGAGGAATAGGGGGTGATGGAGGAGTGGACCAGGGTGTCCCGGAGGGAACGATCCCTACGGAATGCCGTCAGGAGGGGTGAAGGGAAGATGTGTTTGGTGGTGGCATCATGCTGGAGTTGGCGGAAATGGCGGAGGATGATCCTTTGAATGCGGAGGCTGGTGGGGTGATAAGTGAGGACAAGGGGGACCCTATCATATTTCTGGGAAGGAGGAGAAGGCGTGAGGGAGGATGCACGGGATATGGGCCGGACACGGTTGAGGGCCCTGTCAACGACCGTGGATGGAAAACCTCGGTCGCATCTGTTCTGATGACGCTACCTTCAAAAACAGCTCCTCTGACATGTCCTCCTTCTTCCTTAACCGAGGTTTTCCATCCACGGTTCGCCTGTCTGCCAACCATAAGGTTGGAAAGGCCATGAAAAATCGCAGGCAATTGCACCGTTATTGGGCTTACTTGCCCCCTTAATTGTCGGCAGGCGCACTTCCGACTTTTGCGCGCACCCGTCAAGCGAAATATCGCGTAAGTGCACGATGACATCAGGGTGCTGGCCCGACATCATCATGTGCGATTTTACGCCCAATTGGGTTGGGCGCACGCCTGTCTGTGAGGCATAACATCTTTTGACAAAGTCATAGAGAAGGTTGGTGAAAAAAATGGAGTGGATGTTGTCCATCCTCCTCCTTCAGGTACCATGCCCTAAGAGGGCATTGGCAACCATGGACTTCCATTGGATTGGTCCATGATTATGCTTGGCAAAGTACTGCAGTGGTTTGCCAGTGCCTTCAGCAGTATGGCTGAAACTCTCTCACTCGTTACTACCTACCATCAGGCATTTTGGAACGATTTACAGGTTAATAATCAACTTGTTTCACCACATTATGCACATACTTTCCATGGACACCAAGTCCTGAAGCGGGTCTTGAACACAGTTTCTGAGCCTCTGGCTCAGTGGTAGCGATGCTACTGTCCATACGGATTTTTTTTCATAAAATGTTTTAAAAAGTAGTACATAAAAGACTGGTAAAATTAAAGTTCACGGAACATAGGAATATAAGAGTTAGGACAGGAGGAGGCCACTCAGCCTCCCGAGCATCCTCCACCATTCAATAAGATCATGGCTGATTTGATTGCAACATCAACTCCATGTTCCCAGCTACCCGATAACCTTTCACCCCCTTTGCTTATCAAGAATCTATCTACCTCTGCCTTAAAAACATTCAAAGACTGCTTCCACTGCCTTTTGAAGGAGAAAGTTCCAAAGACTTACTACTCAGAGAAAAGATTTCTCCTCATCCCTGTCCTAAAGGGGTGACCCCTTATTTTTAAACAGTTGCCCCTAGTGCTATATTCTCCCACAAGGGCAAACATCCTCTCCACATCCACCCTGTCAAAACCCCTCAGGATCTTAAATGTTTCAATCAAATCACCTTTTGCTCTTCTACACTCCAGCAGATACAAGCCTACCCTGTCCAACCTTTCCTCATAAGACAACCTTCCAAATCCAAGTATTGGTTTAGTAAACCTCTGAACTGCTCTCAACACATTTACATTCTTCCTTAAATAAGGAGACCAATACCATACACAGTATTCCAGATGTGGTCTCACCAATGCCGTGAATAACTGAAACATAACCTTCCTACTAACCTCCATGAATAGAGGAGTCAGTGTCAATTTGGATTTAAAAGAATTGACTTCAGAACAACAGCGAGTCATGGTAAATAGTTGTTTTCAGACAGAAGGACGATAGACAATGGGTGAAATCATCGGTCCTGTTGGTGGACGTGTGCGGACAATATGGAAAGAAGGCCAAAAACTGGTTTTGCGTTATCGTGTAACCAGTTTGCGATTGTCCACTCAATGGCAGGCCTTGTATCCTACTGTCACAGATCAGGAACGCAATTTCAATACTTTAGCATCTCATTGTAAGCCCTGCTCGCCAGAATCATCTCCCACGTCAAGTTTACCGCCCATGTCAGAGTGGCTTCAGAACTGCGTTCTTCACGACTGCCTTTTAAAGGCGTCCACCTCATGACCTGAACTTCAAGGGGGATTCGGAGTTGCGTGCACTAAAACCTTGCACAGTGCTCGCAAGCATCGCCCGTAGGACATCGAGGAATTCGGGGGTGGGGGTCGGTGCACAAGCAAGTTGCTTTTTCCTGGCTGGCTTTCAGTATGGTGCCACAGCAAGGGCTCCAGTTCGGGTGAGGCTGGGGAGGGGGGTTGGGAAGGCAGCACAGACTGAAGAAAGTACACATGGACATGCCATGGGGTGGGGTGGGGTGGGGTGGGTGAGGGAAGTGGCCACGCACTTGGAAAAGCTTGTCAAAAGTGAGCATTCTTCTGCAGCTGAGACCGTTCAGCAGCAGCTCCATTGGCATGCTTGGAGTCAGGCTTCTGAAGCTTTTCTGGCCACTCAAGCAATGCAAAATCATGAAAGTACCCCCACCAAATGCTCCAGAACTTTTCACCCTTCTGGTGCAGACTGAAAATTAATGTGCATTTTAGGGGGCAGCAGAACAATTGGTCGCCTGGGCAAGTTGTACAATCCCTGTGTGAAAGGCAGCCATGGCGCAGTCACTGGTGTCACAAGATGCTCAGAGCCCCTTACAATGTCTCTATCAAGGTTTGGACCAGTGTCCCTTATTTCAAGCACGGACGGGTGAGGAGAATGCCTGCATCTGAGCTGAGAGCACAGAATGAAGTCCATGCTGAAGCTGCTGCCAATTGGTCAAGTGGAGTGAGGCGGAGGTGGGTGAGGTTTCGGACAGCCATGAAGTGCATTACACAATGGTCATCCAAGTGGTGGCCAGCACTCTCTGGGATGCGTGAAGGGGCCTTCAGACTGAACCAAGAGAGGTTCTAAGGGCACATATGCTAACCCATGTTTGTCTCTCTTTGATCCTGCAGGAGGAGAACACCAGAATCATGCAGCCTGGTGATTTAGTGGTATGCCCCATGGCTTACAGGGAGCAGAAAAGAAGAGTGCAGTGTCGGCGCCTGGCTCAGCAAAGGCAGGAGCACCTCCCTCAAGACTGCTGCGCACGCAGCTGAAGATCCAAAGAATCGTCATTCATCGGTGCTTCACATGACCCAGGGTCTAAGATGGTACTTGTCATTCCTGCAGATGACTGAGAGCCAGTGTCGCCAAAGACTGTGCACATCTGGGGAACTGGTCGGTCACATATGCCACCTGCTGCAGAATTTGGAGCCACAGGTACATGAGGGCATCCACTGCCAGTAGCCGTGAAAATGATTTTCAATTTTTACGCCAGTGGCTCCTTCTAGGGCTCCACAAGTGACCTATGCAGGATCTCGCAAGCCTCCACACACATGTGTATCCAGGAGGTCACTGATGCCATCTTCGCGAAGGCACAGAACTTGGTGCATTTTGACCGGGATCAGGAAAGCCAGGAAGCAAGAGCGCTGGGATTTGCGTAGATGTCAGATTTTCCACAGGTGCAGCGTGCCACCGACTGCACTCACATGGCGCTTAGATCTCCATGGCAACAAGCAGTCAACTATGTCAACTGCAAGGGCTTCCACTCTCTGAATGTTCAGCTGGTGTTCAACCACCACAAACACATCCTATAGGTCTGTGCATGATTCCCATGGAGCGTCCATAACTCCTACATCCTTAGCAGGTCTCAGATCCCTGACACCTTCCAGGGTCTACAGAGGCTGCTAACCACAGATGACATGGCTGATGACGCCTGTGCAGCGGCCTCAGACTGCAGCAGAGCGATGGTATAATGAGGATCATGCCATGACCTGGACCTTGGTGGAGCAAATGACAAGCATCTACAAGGGGGAACATCCTCTCAGCATCCACTATGTCAAGTAACCCTCAGGAACTTATATGTTTCAATAAGATCACCTTTCATTCTTCTAAACTCCAATAATTATAGGCCAACCTGCTCAATCTTTCCTCATAAGAAAACCCCTTCGTCCCAAGAATCAGCCATTTCCAGTTTCCAGCTCCAAATCTATTGAGACTAACACCCCTCTGGATCCTCCCTCCCCTTCCCTTCCCTCTGACACCATCCGTTCTTCTAATTGCAGCTCTTGCTGTGTATTCACTATACCCTCTGACCTTCCCCTCTCTAATGCTGAATGATCCGTGCTCAGCAAAGGACTCAGTTTTATCCCCTTACCTCAATGAATTTCGGGCTATGCACAACATTGAATTCTTCCTCCGTCGCTTTCATCTCTCCTAAGGGCATGAGTCCTACCCTCGCTCAACATACCCTTTCGCCTTGATTACAGTCTTGGTTCAAACATGGACAAAAGAGCCAAACCCCAGAGGTGAGGTGAGAGTGACTGCCCTTAACATCAGAGCAGCATTTGGCCGAGTGTGGCAACAAGGAACCCTAGCAAAACAGGCGGTCAATGGGAATCAGGGGGAAAACTCTCAGTCATACCAAACACAAAGGAAGATGATTGTCGTTGTTGAAAGTCAATTATCTAAGTTCCAGGACATCATTGCAGGAGTTCATCAGGGTAGTGTCCTAGGCCCAACCATCTTCAACTGCTTCATCAATGACCTTCCTTCCATTATAAGGTTCAAAGTGGGGATGTTCGCTGATGATTGCACAATGTTCAGCACCATTCGCGACTCCTCAGACACTGAAGCAGTCCATGTCCAAATGCAGCAAGACCTGGACAATATCCAGGCTTGGGCTGAAAAGTGGCAAGTAACATTCGTGCCACACAAGTGCCAGGCAAAGACCATCTCCAAAAAGAGAGAATCTAACTATCACCCCTTGACATTCAATGGCATCACCATTGCTGAATCCCCTACTATTAACATCCTGGAGGTTACCATTGACCAGAAACTGAACTGAACTAGCCAAATAAATACTGTGGCTACAAGAGCATGTCAGAGGCTCGGAATCCTGTGGCAAGTAACCCACCTCCTGACTCCCCAAAGCCTGTCCATCATCTACAAGGCACAAGTGAAGAGTGTGATGGAATACTCTCCACCTGCCTGGATGAACGAGGGGCAACAACACTCAAGAAGCTAGACACCGTCCAGAATAAAGCAGCCGGCTTGATTGGCACATCTTCCACAAACATTCACTTCCTCCACCAGTGACGAACAGTAGTAGCGGTGTGAACCATCTAAAAGATGCACTGTAGAAACACACCAAGACTCCTTAGGCGGCACCTTTCAAACTCATGACTGCTACCATCTAGAAGGACAAGCACAGCAGATACATGGGAACACCACCACTTGGAAGTTCCCCTCCAAGTCACTCACCATCCTGACTTGGAAATATATCACAGTTCCTTCACTGTCACTGGGTCAAAATCCTGGAACTCCCTCCCTAACAGCATTGTGGCTGTACCTCACCACAGGGATTGCTCACCACCGCCTTCTCAAGGGCAATTAGGGATGGGCAATAAATGCTGGCCTAGCCAGCAAAGCCCACATCCCGTAAATGAATAAAAAAAAACTACCTCCAGTATTCTCATTATACGTGGACCCCTCCTTCTGGCCTCTTATCCGCTCTTAATCTTTCCATTCAGAACTGTCGGTGTGACATCGGCCATCTTAATTTCTCTGCTCCTCTCACCCATTCTAACCTGTCTCCCTCTGAACTTGTCGTACTCCTTTCTCTCAGGTCCAACCCTGACTTCGTCATCAAACCTATTGACAAGGGTGATGCTGTTGTTGTCTGGTGTACCAACCTCTATCTTGCAGAGGCTCAGCACCAACTTTCAGACACTTCTTCCTGTCTCCTCCTGGACCATGATCCCATCAGCGAATATCAAGCCATTGTTTCCAGGACAGTTACTGACCTCATCTCCTCTGGAGATCTTCCTCCACAGCCTTCAACCTCATAGGCCCCCAAACTCGTAGAGCCTGCTTCTACCTCTTTACCAAAATCCGCAAACAGGACTGTCCTGGTAGACCAATCGTGTCAGCGTGTTCCTGCCCCACTGAACTTATTTCTTTCTATCATGACTCTCTTTTTTCTCCCCTTGCCTGGTCTCTTCCCAACAACATTCATCATTCTTCTGACACCCTATGTCATTTCAACAATTTCCAGTTTCCTGGTCCTAAACGCCTCCTCTTCACCATGGATGTCCAATCCCTCCACACCTCTATCCCCCACCAGGATAGTCTGAGGACTCTCTGCTTCTTCCTTGAATGGAAGCCCGAACAGTCCCCATCCACCACCACCCTCCTCTGCCTGGCTGAACTTGTTCTCTCATTGAGCAATTTTTTCTTCAACTTTTCTCACTTCTTCCAAATAAAAGGTGTGGCTATGGGTATCTACATTATTCTGTAGTTATGCCCTGTCCTTTTGTGGGGTATGTGGAACATTCCCTGTTCCAGTCCTACTCAGGACCCCCTCCCATCACTCTTTTACCTCTATTAGTGCCACTGCCTGCTCTCCTCCAGAACTAAAAAAAGCATCAATTTTGCTTCCAATTTCCCCTCTCTCATCTTCACATGGTCCATCTCCAATACTTCCCTTCCTTTTCTTGAATTCCCTGTCTCCATTTCTGGTGGTAGACTGTCTGCCAATATTCATTATAAGCCCACCGACTCCCACAGCTACCTCGACTACATCTCCTCACACCCTGCTTCCTGTAAGGACTCCATTCCATTCTTCAAGTTTCTCCGTCTTCCAATGATGCTACCTTCCACAATGGTGCTTCTGACATGTCTTCCTTTTTCCTCAGCCAAGGACTTCCCCCACCCCACACCCCCAACTGTGGTTAACAGGACCCTCAACCATGCCCCTGCCCCTACCCCTTCCCCTCCCTTCCAGAACCACAATAGGGTTCCTCTTGTCCTCACTTTCCACCCCATCAGCCTCCATATTCAAAGGATCATTCTCCTCCATTTCTGCCAATTCCAGCAGAACCATCAAACGGAAAACTGGATCCATGAATGGAATTTTGACAGGTCATGGGGGTGGGGGGTAAATATGGGTAACAGGGGTTCAAGTCTTAAAAATCAGATTCCCAACATAAATCTACGTCCAACCTAATCTCTTCCAGCTTTAACTGAGGTGTGAACGTGGATGGACAACCAATCTGCACGAAGGTGAGTGGTACTTTCAATATGATAATAAGACTGCAAGCTTTTTGAATTTAACAATGGT